>NW_006408737.1:635351-638095 GCF_000296735.1 Chrysochloris asiatica
CCATATCATCATCCAAAACAAGGCCAGGGACAGATTGTGGAACAGACCATCAATTGCTCATATATAAGTTCAAGCAGAAGCAGAGCCAAAATATAACCTTTGAGTATATCCCACCTGAATTTAGAGATCATCTGAAGAACAGATTTGATGCATTAGACACTAAAGACCAAACACCAGAAGAGTTGTGGGATGACATCAAGAACATCACGTAGGAAGAAAGCAAAAGATAATGAAGAAAACAAGAAAGAAGTAAAAGACCAAAATGAATGTCAGAAGAGACTGAAACTTGCTCTCCATTAGTGTTGATTGTGGATCTAAGCAAAATGAAGTCTTTGACAACTTAAATCTTTGTCCATTTATCATTAGCATGATATTATTTATTGGTCCATTTGTGAGGATTTTTGTTTTCTTTACGTTCAGGTACAATCCATACTGAAAACTGTAGTCTTTGGAAACACACTGGAATGTAAAATTTTCTGTATTCTGTCTGTAGTGAAGATTACAAGAAATACAAAAACTGAGAAAAAAAGTAAATTTTAGCATTATTTTAGAAGTCCACATTAAAAAATTATTAATGCAAATGGAAAGCCATAGGGTAAATTAAAAAATACGTATATATCCCATCGCCATCGTGACGACATATGACAGAGTAGAACTGTCCCATAAAATTTCTAAAGCTGTGGCTCTATAGGTTGAACTGGACTGCGAACCAAAAGGCTAGTAGTTCAAACCCACCAATTGCTCCTCAGAAACCCAATACAGGGTCTCTGTGAGTCAGAACTGACTCAACGGCACTCACTTAACAACCACACCTTTGTGGAAGCAGACTCCCCACTAAGAGCTGGTGGATTCAAATTCCTGACCTTTTGATTAGCAGTCATGTGCTTAACCAATGTATCACCAGGGCCTCTTGGAAAGTGAAGGCTAGGGACAGAATTCAGAACAACATTTGAATCTATAGGCTGCTAAGACTTCATGAAGACATGAGACTAACCTTATGGTGATGCTAGTTTCTTCATTTGCGTAGTGGATTCAGTTTGCAAAAGAAATACAGCAAGGAAAAATAAAACAAAGGTCATCCAAATGATCACAATCCTTAAGCCTGACTTGCAAATAAATACAGAATTATTATCACAAAATAATAATACTGACAGCCAGTGGTATTCTGCTACTTATTAATTTTGTCACTCAGCTGATTTCTGCATTTTGTTTTGGTTTCATAATACTGAAAAAAATCCAAATACTAAGAGATATGTAGTGAAATGGTACCATATTTTAAATTCACTTTGCAGCCTCAGGTTAATCTTCAATAATCTATTTCAGAAGCTTGAAAGGGAACAGTAAAAAAACAAACAAACGATTTTTCCAATAGCAAATTGCCCAAATTATCTAGTTGTTTACATTCTTGATTATAAGTAAAGTGCATGGGCACATTTATAAGAACTCCAAGGACAGTCATATAAATGGCAGAATCATTTTTATTCAACCAAGTGCTATGAAAAAAGACAGTGCTTGCTAACACATCAGGAATTGCCAATATATTAAAATGCAATGTATACTGTATTTGAGTGTATGTTTCATTCTTAAAACAGTTTTACATTTTGAAAATAAATTAAAGACAGATATTGAGAGAAACTGTACAACATCTAAGTTACTGTAGAACACCATTTAAAAGCTACATACAGCATGATAAACAACATCTAAGTCTAACATGAACACATGAATGATCAATCATTCGATGTAAATCTATCCCACTTCATTTACCCTCTTGTATTTTCAGCTACTACATGCTCTATGTATAAACGTATTTCCAGTAATTTTGGTAGCTTTTTCAAAGCACTTTATCTGTAGAATCTAGACATGATCAGTTTCATTCATCCATTCCATGATTCAGGCCTTTCTTATTCACTGTACCAATCCATCTCATTGGGAATCTTTTTTTTTTTTTTTCAGTGACCCTTCACTTTACCAAATATAATGTCCTTCTCCAGGAACTGGTCTCTCCTAATAGATAACATATCTGAAGTATGAGGGATGAAGTCTCATCACCTAGCTTCTAAGGAGTATTCTGGTTGTACTTCTTTCTGCACAGAATTGTTTGCTCTCTGGCAGTTTATGGGACTTCTAATATTCTTCTCCAACACTGTAATTCAAATGCAAGAATTCTTTTATGATCTTCCTTATTCATTTTTCAATCTTTGCATGCACATGAGTCGATTGAAAATAACATGGCACATCTTAGTCCTCAAAGTGACATCTTTGTCCTTTGACACTTTAAAGAGGTCTTTTGCAGCAGATTTACCCAATGCAAAGTCATTTGATTTCTTGACTGCTACTTCCATGAATAGCTCTGGTAACATAGTGGTTACTAATCAGGCTGCGAACCGCAAGGTCAGCAGTTGGAAACTACCAGCTGTTCCACGGGAGAAAGATGAGGCTTTCTGCTCCTGTCACGTGGCATCATGATTGGAGGAAGACTCATTAACAACCTGTGATATGCAGATGATACCTCCTTGCTTGCTGAAAGTGAAGAGGACATAAAACATTTACTGATGAAGATCAAAGAGCACAGCCTTAGGTATGGGTTACATCTCAATGTAAAGAAAACAAAAATCCTCACCACTGGACCAATAAACAACATTCTTATTAATGGAGAAAACATTGAAGTTGTCAAGGACTTCATTCTTCTAGGATCAACTATCAACACTCACGGAAGCAGCAGTCAAGAAACCAAATGACAGATT
>NW_006408737.1:638587-641098 GCF_000296735.1 Chrysochloris asiatica
TGTGCATAAGGTCTCTATGGGTCGGTACTGACTCGATGGCACCTAACAACAACAACAAAGATTGACAGCCTCAGAAACCCTGTACAGGGTCGCTATGATTCAGAACTGACTCCACAGCACATAACAACAACACTTCCATGAACACTGATTGTGGAGCCAAGTAAAAGGCAATTCTTGACAATGCCAATCTTGAGTCTATTTATCATGATATTGATTACTGGTCCAATTGTGAGGATTTTTGTTTTCTTACATTGAATTGTAATCCAAACTGAAGACAGTATTCTTTGATCTTCCTCAGTAAGTACTTCAAGTTTTCTTTGCTTTCAGCAGTAAGGTTGTGTTCTCTGTATATGTTGTTGTGAAATGCCATCGAGTTGGTTCTGACCCATAGTGACTCTGTATAGGGTTTCCAAGGAGCAGCTGGTGAGCTCGAACCACTTTACTTTTCAAACGGCTTTGCAGTCTGGCGCATTAACCCACAGCACCACACCAGACCTCCTATCTGCATATTGTTGTTGTTAAGTGCCATTGAGTCATTCTGGATTCGGACCCATAGCAACCCTGTATAGGTTTTCCAAGGAGCAGCTGGTGAGCTTGAACAACCGACCTTGCAGTTCAAACTTTGCAGTCTGGTGCATTAGCTCACAGCGCCACTCCAGGACTCTAGCAGGTTGTTAATGACAATCCCTTCGATCCCGATATTGTGGTCTTCTTCACAGAGTCCAACACTTGCTACTGTCAGTTTTTATTGTTTTAAATTTTAGCCATTCTAATACGTATATGGAGCACAGTAACTCTGTAATATAAATACTGGGCTATTAACCACAAGATCAGCAGGTAAAGCCAACCAGCAGGTGGAATGAAGAAAGATGAGGCTTTCTGCTCCTACAAAGATTGACAACTTATTCCAGGTTGCTATGAGTTGGAACTGACTTGACAGCACATAACAATAGCAACAACAGTAACAATGATTACTGAAAAAGCCCTGATGGTATAGTGAGTTAAGTATTAGACTACTAGCTGCAAGGTCAGTGGTAAATGAGTTTGTCTGTTCCATACAGATTTACAGTCTTAAGCATCAATTTTACTCAATCTTACAGGATCATTATGATTTGGAATCAATGCTATGGTTTTGGGGAACAACTAATTAACTCCTGGTGTGGTGCTGTGGGTTAATACACTGGACCACAAGGTTAGTTAGAACTGCAAGGTTGGTGGTTCAAATTCACCAGTTGCTTCTTGAAAGCCCTATACAGGGTCACTATGATTTAGAACCGACTCGATGGCGCTTTAACAGCAATAATGTTAAGCATCTTTTCATGTACAGAAAGAACTAGGCTATTTAATTTTCATGATTAACGTTTGAGTATTCTTTATATATTCCGCATATAAATCACTTGTTTGGTATATGACTCACAAACATTTTCTCCCAATCTGTGACTGATATTTTTATTTTCTTAACAGTGTCTTTTACAGAGAAAACTTTTTTTAAAAAAATGGATGAAGTCCAATTTACCAATGTTTTCTTTTATGGATTGCACTTTTGCACAATCTAGGAACTCTTTGCTTAACTCCTGGTCAAGAATTTTTTTTTTCTTATAAGTTTTGTAGTTTTACATTTTTATCTATGATTCATTTTGAGGTGTTGTTGTTTTTTTTTTTAACTTTCATTTTTTCAAAACCATTGATTGTTTTATCTTTTTGACTTTCTTTTTAAAATAAGGATTTAATTTGTTTTTTAATAAAACAAATATGTTCATTATTTTAAAAAATGCAAGATACAAATTCTGCCACTCAGAAACAAGAAGCCTCTTTCACTGGGAAAGCTCTAGCACTCCTTTTAGGTATTCCAAGCTTTCTTATGGGCTTGCAAGCTTTCTGTAAATCATGTTTCCCGATATTCCTTTCTATCCCCCTCAAGTGTCTATTTTACAATAGTAAGCAAGGGAAACCAATATTCATAAGACAATTAAGCATCTTAACATTGTTATTTCCCCTCTTTTACCCAATCAGACTATGCCTTGATCTCTGTAACACAGAACCCTGTTGTTCCAAGGTTGAGCATGCATCTCTATTTACTTCTGTCCCGTTTAGCCCAGGCAAACCTACCTAAGTGTTCCCCTATCTCCCTTGTTCTTTCATCCCCCTCCCCTTTCTTGTGTATTGCCCTCCCCAACACTCGAACTATGATTTGTCTATTCCCTACCCTGTGCTCTACTGTCCCCTCCCTCCTTCCCCTAGTAGCCAACAAAGAATTTTTTTTTCCCCTTCCTTTTAGTATGGGTATCTTTTCTAATGCTTTTATAATAATGGTCATATGCAATATTTATCTTTTTGTGACTGACTAATTTCACTTAGCATAATGTCCTCAAGGATCATCCATGTTATACGGAGGCTTGGAGCTTCCTTATTATTCTTCAAGGTAGTATAATATTCCATTGTGTGTATGTACCAAAGTTTGTTTATCCATACTTCCACTGATGGGCACTTACACTGTCTCCATCTTTTTGC
>NW_006408737.1:641928-647430 GCF_000296735.1 Chrysochloris asiatica
ATATATGAAATTGGTATTTCTTGAAAAAAGAATACCCCCAGAGAAAATTTAAAAAACATCCTTCCATCTTTTAGCTGTATATCTTTTTTTGTTGTTGCTTTTTTAGGCCTATCTGTATGAATGCATAAAGATTTATGAAATAGGAGGTGGGGCTTGATGGTAGATTTGGGAGAATTGCTACTCAGACCTCTGCTGACAATAACAGAGTATACCGGTTAAGGAGCTCTGGTAGTGTAGTGATTACGAATCAGGCTGCTAACCTCAGGGTCAGCAGTTCAAAACTACCAGCTAGAGGCTTTCTGCTCCCATAAAGATTTACAGCCTTGGAAACCAAGCTCACAAGTCGCTCCTTGGAAACCCTCTAGAGGATCGCCATGGGTTGGAACCAACTTGACAGCACTTAATAACAACACATATATACATATATTCATTTCCTTAGTCTTCCTACCTGTTAATGTCTTCATAACTATGTACATATTTTTGGGTTTATTTCATTATGTCTTGTATGATTTCCTTAATTCTGACTATGAAGGTCCTGGCTGTATTTTCAGTTAGGCTTTTTCTGTATTTTGCTACTTATAACTGGTGTAGCTCTGTAGAATAAGCCCTGGATTGCTAACCACAAGGTTGGTAGTTCAAACCCACCAGCTGTTCCTTGGAAACCCTATATAGGGTGGCTATGAGTCAGAACTGACTTGATGGCCCTTAATGACAACAATGTTTGGTCAAGGATCCCTGGTGGTGTAATGGGTTACATGTTGGGCTGCTAACTGCAAAGTCAGAAGTTGGAAACCACCAGTTGCTAGGCTGGAGAAAGGTGAGGTTATCTGCTCCTACCAAGATCTACAGCTTTGGCAACCCGAAGGAGCAGATCTACTCTGTGCTATATGGTTATTATAAGCTGTTGTTGACTCATGGTGGAATGGCAGTGGCAGTGAAATGCAAGGTCAATCTCTATAATATTCTGTTTCCCTCTGTTTTTTGCCTTATTTTGTTGTCTTAAAAAATCTTCCTTGTCCTGTCTATATTTTTCTTTAGAAAGAGAGATCATGTGATGTGTAATTTAATGAAAACTATGGAACATTATTTGTCTGAATCCTTTTGTTTGCTTGGATGATTCTTTTTAAAATGCATATTCTCCATCTGTTTTTGGCTAATGTCACTACTTATGTCCTTTGCTCAGGTCCTGGGCAACTTCCAGCTGATTGGTTCTCATCTTTAACGGAGTGAGCTGTTTGTTGAAGAACCGTGTGGGGAGAAGAGAATATAGGAAACTAAGATAGTTCACAGCTTCAATTCACGCTAGTTGTTGTAAACATCCTCTCATTAAATCTGTTACTTCACCTGTCATGGGGGCTTATCCATCAGATCCATCAGTCTTCAACTTCTAGTAGATCTGTAAGGCTCACAGCAAGGTTCTTAAAATCATAGTTTCTCTGTATTATGATCTCATAAGCTTCACTTAATGATCCTTCTCCTTATCACCTCATCTATGGCTAGAATTCTAAGTGATGTTGCTTTGGTTAGTCTCTGACTCATAGTGACTCAGTGCATAAGAGAAGGAAACACTGCCCACCCAGGGCCATCTTCCCAACTGCTGTTATGTTTTAGCCCATTGTTGCTGTCACTGTGTCAATCCATCTTGTGGAGGGGTCTTCTTCATTTTCCAATCATGATGTCCTTCTTCATGAACTGGTCCCTCCTGATAATATATCCAAAGTATGACAGATAGTCTCACCATCCTTGCTTTTAAGGAACATTCTGGCTGTACTTATTCCAGCATAGATTTGTTTATTCTTCTGACAGTCCATGGTACTTTCAATAGTCTTTTCCAGCACTGTAAGTTTTCTATGGTCTTCTTTATTCATAATCCAGCTTTCACATGGTATGTGGCAATTGAAGATTCCATGTGGGGGAGGTGGCAAGATGGTGAACAGTGAAATTGAAACATTTCCAGAAAAACAGAAATGAAGGGAATTTGTAAAAAACCAGGCCAACTTTACAAAAAAATATTAAAGAGAATGGTTTGGACTGAGAACCAACAATAGCAGACAGCAACCAGAGATTGACAAACATGGCAACACAACCCATAACTCAATCCAGATATAGAAGTATCCAAAGTAAAACAAATCTACAAAACTGAAAAAAGGGAACCAGAGATATCAACTTATAATGAAGACAACTTCAAATCAAAAAGAGGGAAAAGTATAGTTACAGAACTTCCAAATAGTGAGGAAGTCAACTAGATTTCAAGATAAAATAGACTGTTTTAAACTTGGGAAGAAATTAATAAATTACAGGGTAACCACAAAGAATATGAATGGAAAAACCAAGAAGATTTTGTAAACATTAAAACAACAGCAATGAAGAAATTGACAAGAAAATGCATAAACAAAATGAACTCAGCACAGAAAATATGTGGAACAAATAAACCAGCAATACTACAAAAAAGCACACAGCAAAATGATTGCACACAATGCATACCTATCAACAATTACAGTGAATATAAGTGGATTAAAAATACCAGTCAAGAGAGTAGCAAAATAGATAAGAAAACAGGATCCTTCAATACAAGAGGCACACCTTATACACAAAGACAAAAATAGATTAAAAATCAAAGGATGGAAAAAAATTCAAGTTAATGGCAATCAAAAACTTGCAAGAGTGGCAATATTAATTTCTGATAAACCAGACTTTAAAGTAAAAACCAGCATAGGAGCCAAAAGATATTATCTCATGGTTTATTGAATAAGAGGACAGAGCATAATAAATATCTATGCTCCCAATGAAAGAACCTCAAGATACAAAAGTAAATCTCTAAGAGAATTGAATAAAGAAATAGGCAATTCTATAGTAATAGAATGTTCCGTGTGCATTGGAAAAGAATGTGCTGTGCTCCTCGAAAACCCTATACAGGGTTGTTATGAGCCAAAAATGACTCTACAGCACTTAACAACAGCAACATAATGATAGTAGGAAATGTTAACACACCAATAAAGGACAGAACAACTAGAAAGAAATGCAACAATGACACAGACGAACTAAACAACCCAATCAACTAACTTGACCTCAGAGATTTATACAGAGCACTCAACCCAACAACAGCACAATACACATTCTTTTCTATTGCACATGGAACAGTTTTTAGAACAGACCATATGTTGTACCACAAAGCAAGCCTCAATAAATTTTAAAACATCAAAATACTACAAAGCATCTTTTCAGATCACAATGCTATACAATTGGAAATCAACAACAGGAAAATCAAGGAAAAAAATAAAATACATAGGAATTGAATAACACCCTGCTTAAAAGCTACTGGGTAATAAAACAAATAAAAACAAAATTAACAAATTCCTTCAATCAAATGAGAATGAAAACACAATAAACAAAACCTTTGGGACACAGTAAAAACAGTTGTTAGAGGGCAATTTTAGCAATACATGCACACAACCAAAAAAAAGAGAGAATTAAAATTAACACAACATCTCCAACAATTAGAAAAAGACCAGCAAATAAAGTCTACAGTCGTCAGAAGAGAAGACATAATAAAGGCTAAAGCAGAAATGAATTAGAAAACAGAAACACAATAGAAGGAATCAACAATATTAGAAATTGGTTCTTTGACAGCAACAGCAACATGGATAGGAAAATTTAACATTGTGAAAATGTCAACAATCTCAAAGTAATCTATAGATATAATGCAATCCCAATCCAGATTCCAACATTGTAAGAGATTGAAAAACTGATCACTAAATTTATATGGAAAGGAAAGAGACCTTGGATAAACAAAGCATTGGTTAAGAAGAACAAAGTTGAAGGTCTTTCACTCCCTGATCCCAAAATCTTCTGTATAGCCACAGTAGTTAAAACAGCTGATACTGGTACGATGAAAGATACATATATCAGTGGAATGAAATTGAGAACCCAGAAATAAATCCATCCACATATAGTCAGCTAATCTTTTACAAAGGGCCAAAGCTCGGCCTGTGGACTCAGGATCATAGTCTCAGGGGACACCATGGCCAATTGGCATACCATAGTCCACAAAGACAATGTTCTATGTCCTACTTTGTTTGATGAGTAGCAGCTGGGACCTTAAAAGCTCATGAGTGGCCACCTAACATGTAGCTATGAATCTCTCCATGTATGGAAGAACCAGGAGAAATGAGAATTGAAGATGCTTGGAATCAATTAGTCCAATGGACTAATGGAACATGTGAACACCAGTCTCCAAGACTCTGAGACCAGAAGAACTGCCTATTCCTAACAACTGCTCTGGAAGGGATCATATTAGAAGGTCCCAGATAGAGTGGGAGAAAATGTGAAACAAAACTCAAAATTAAAAAAAAAAGAAAAAAAAAAGTAAGACTGGGTTTATTCGTCAGAAAGAAACTAAAAGAACCTATGACTATGGCCCTTGACCACCCTTCAGGTCTGGGAAGGAACTCACCCTTATGGCCCAATTTTCAGCCAAGCAGTAGATATAGGGGCAACAAGAATACTGGGAAGGTATGCTTACTATGGAAAGGTCAATCATCAAAATCAAAAGGGCAACCTAAGGACATTTACTGAAGGACCAAGTTGAGAAGGGATGGCAAGGTGGGTGGAATGGAAATAGGAACTATAGAGACGAAGTGTGACTGCTAATGACGCTTGATCTTTGAGATAAAACAAAGATAAAACAAAGTGTATGATTTGTTGAATGTAAAACCGATGATCTTGTCTGTACACTTTCATTCAATTCACAATAAAAAGTGAAACAAATAAACAGACAAAAAACATTGCTTGGGTTAGACCTACCTTAGTTCTCAAACTGATAGCTTTGCTCTTGAGTACTTTAAAGAGGTCTTATGAAGCAGGTTTACCTAATGCAATACATTGATTGATTTCTTGACTGCTGCTTTCATGCACATTGACTGTGAATCTAAGCAAATCGAAGTCTTTGACAACTTCAATCTTTTCTTCATTTTATCATGAGGTTAATTATTGGTACAGCTATGAGGACTTTTGTCTCTTTACATTGAGGGGAAATCCATACTGAAAGTGGTAGTCTTTGATATTCTTTAGTAAGTATTTCAAGTGCTCTTCATTGTCAGCAAGAAAGATTATGTAATCTGCATATTGCAGGTTGTGCTCCTAATCCTGATGCCAAATTCTTCATGTAATCCAACTTCCTGAATTATTTGCTCTGCATACAGATTGAATAAGTACAGTGAAAGGCTATAACCCTGTCTCACTCACACCTTTCCTGATTTTAAACTTTCAGTATCCCCTTATTCTGTTCAAATGACTGTTTCTTGGTTCCTCATGAGCACAATGAACTGTTCTGGAATACCCATTCTTCACAATGTTATCAATATGCCTTTGCATAGTCACTAAAGCACAAGCAAACATCTTTCTGGTATTGTATGCTTTCAAACAAGATCTGACATTAGCAATGATATCCATAGTTCCACATCTTCTTCTGAATCTGACTTGAATTTCTGGCAGCTCCCTATT
>NW_006408737.1:652595-654390 GCF_000296735.1 Chrysochloris asiatica
GATCTATTGGTTCTTTTGGCAGCCCATGGCACTTTCAATATTCTCCTCCAACACCATAACTCAAAAGTACCAATTCTTCTATGGTCTTTCTTATTCACTGTCCAGCTTTCTCATACATATGAGGTTATTGAAAATACCATAGCAAATTAGGGATAACATTGTAAAGAATGGGAATTTCATTTTTTTTTTTTTTAACTTAATTTTACTCAGGTGGTACCTGTATATAGACACAAGAGACAGTCATTCAAACAGAACAGGGTGATGCTCTGTGGTTTAAAATGAGAAAAAGTATGCATTAAGATTGTATCCTTTCACCAAATGTATTTAATCTGTATGCTGAGCAAATAATCCAAGAAGCTGGATTATATGATGACTATAACATCAGGATAGGAGGAAGACTGATACAACCTACCATATGCAGATGACACAACCTTGTTTGCTGAAAGTGAACAGGACTTGATGCACTTACTAATGAAGATCAATGACTACAGCTTTCACTGTGGATTACCCCTCAACATAAAGAAAACAAAAATCCTCACAGCTGGACCACTAAGCAACAGTGTGATAAAGGAGAAAAGGTTGAAGTTGTCAAAGATTTAATTTACTTGGATCTGCAACCAAGAGTTGCAGTCAAGAAAGTAAACAATGCATTATATTAGACAAAATTACTGAAAAAGATTTCTTTAAAGTGTTGTAAAGCAAAGATGTCACATAGTGGATGAAGGTATGCCTGACTCAAGCCATGGTATTTTCAATTGCCTCATATACATCCAAAATCTGGGCAATGAACAAGGAAGACAGAAGAAGAATTGATGCCTTTAAATGGTAGTGCTGACAAGGAATATTAAATATATGAGTTGTTGCTGTTAAGTGCTATCAAGTTTGTTCTGATCCATAATGACCCTGTATACACATTTCCAAGGAGCAGCTGGTGAGCTTGAACGACAGACCTTGTGGTTCTAACACACTTTGCAGTCCAGCACATTAACCTACAGCACCACAGCAGGAGTCCAAATATATGATTGTTGCTGTTGTTGTTGTTAAGTGCTGTTGAGTCACAAAGTTTGTGGAAAATTCCATTATCTTTTCATTCCATTTTCTGTGAACTTTTAGAACCTCTCTTGTACACAACTTGGACCTCCAGAAGACTGAACAGTTCTGTGTTGGAATAAGGACAGCCAGCATGCTTTTTAGAAGCAACTTTGCCTCACAAACTTTGAGCATTGTATCAGAAGGGATAAGGAAAATCGGAAGACCCTCAATGAGATGGATTATTGACATAGTGGCTGCAACAGTGGACTCAAGCATAGCAATGCTTGTGAGGATGGCACAGGACTGGTCTGCTCACACAGTCACTATGATTAGGAACAGACTCAATGGCACCTAACAACAACAGTGTTCCCTCTTCTTTCTCTATTCCTTCCACTTTCTTCCATTCCTCTTGTTCTTCTGTCTTGTTTTAACCTTTCACCGTTCTTTCTACTCTCCTGTTCCTTTCTCTCCATGGATTTATGTGCCTAGTACTTTTTATCAGTTTCTCTTTTGCCTTCATTTAGGGGGAAGTTTTCCAAGAGGAGATTTTGCTTTGTTCTTGTTGTTAGGTGCCATTGAGTCAGTACCAACTTATAGCAAACTTATGCACAGCAAAATGAAACACTGCCTGGTCCTGGGCCAACGTCACTATTGTTGCCACGTTTGAGCCCAAGGCATTTTCAATATTCTCCTCCAACACCATAACTCAAAAGCATCAATTCTTCTATGGTCTTCCTTATTCACTGTCCAGCTTTCGCATGAA
>NW_006408737.1:656595-715527 GCF_000296735.1 Chrysochloris asiatica
GATTCTAAATGGCAATACCAGTCCATTTCAGCTCACTAATGCCAAGATATCAATGTTTATGCGTTCCATTTCTTTTTTGACAATTTCTAATTTTCCTAGATTCATACTATGTACATTCCATGTTCTGATTATTAATGGATGTTTACAGCTGTTTCTCTTCATTTTGAGTTGTGTCCCATCAGCAAATTATGGTCCCATGGGCTTTTCTCCCACGGGCTTTACTCCATTCACATCATCACGGTCAACTCTACTTTGAGGAGGCAGCTTTTCCCCAGTCCCATTTTGAGTGCCTTTCAATCTGAAGGGCTCGTTTTCTGGCACTATGTCTGACAGTGTTTCTCTGCTGTTCTTAAGGTTTTCAGTGACTAAATATTCAGAAGTAGTTCATCACTCCTTCTTTCTAGTCTATCTTCGTCTGGAAGCTCATCTGAAACCTGTCCACCATGGGTAACCCTGTTGATATTTAAAATACCAGTGGCATAGCTTCCAGAATCACAGCAACTCACAAGCCACCACAGTACGACAAATTGACAGACTAGTGGTGGTATGATTCTAGTTTCCACAACTATGTTAGATCCTGCTCAAATTTATTTTGCTAAATGAATGAAGCATAAATCCTGTTCTTCTCCCCCCCCACCACCTTCCATCCTCCCACCCCCTGCCCAGGAGTATGGGGGAAGAATATCTGGCGAGCTAGGTCTATTTATTGAATAACAAAGTTTTAATTATTGATTCAAAATGTTACCCTTGTCATATGGTAAATTCACATATATGTTTTGATTTCTTTCTGAGTTCTTCATTCTGTGCTAATGATTAGTGTAGTTGTATTTATTTCTCTTGGCTACTTGTATTGGTTAATAATTATCTAATTGCACAGCAGTTAGATGATAGTAATGTTAGAGTATATATTGATCTCATGCTGTTGTTAGTAGAAATGATTTTAATGTTTCAACATTACACATAGTGCTAACTTTTAGCTTAAGCATATTTATCTAATAATAGCAATATGGAAGATTATAGTAACACATTTCTTAATTCTGAATTGCTCTTAAATTTCTGGTATGAATTACATCTGACATTTGTGTAGTATCTAAACATATGCTGCTAAGTTATATTTACTGATATTTTATTTAGGATTTTTGCCTTGTTATTCACATATTTATTCATTTTTTGTACTTTGTCAAGTCTTTCTATCAGTATTTTACTTTCTTTGAACAAAATAGCCTGAAAATTTTCTGTTTATGTACTGAAATATATCAACCCTAGAATTATTTGTTCCTCAAAGGTCTCAAAAAACACTCTTGTGAAATTCGGTGTCTGTGTCTATATCTGTGTCTGTAGACATCTCTCTGACAGCTTTCTCAATATCTTACAGGATTATTAGCATTCCTTTAGTTGATTTTAGTAACAATGTTTTCTAAGAAACAATTTCACACTGCTTAAAAAAACAAATCACTACAGAGTTGTAAAATTGTTTTAATTTCTACACATTTTTTGTGACTTACCCTTTTGGACTCCTTCTTTGTGTATGTATGCCTCTTTGCTTTTTTCTTCATTGGTTTAACTAAAATTTATTTATTTTTATTTTAGACTTATCAACTGGGTTAATTTTATTAATGAATTAATTCTTATTTTTATTATTAACTCAATCTTACTGCTTTTCTTAGGATGATTTTGTTATTTTTTTTCCCAAGTAGATGCCTAATTCATTTGTTTGCATTGTTTCTTATTTAATCTTTAAGGTGCAGACTAAAGATTAAAGAAGAATTATTTACTAAGTAAGTGGTAAAGAGTTACCCCTCAGTGGATACATAGGTGCACTTCCAAACATTTCAGCGTCTTTTTGTGGGTCACTTTTGGCCACGTGAGTAGTTCTAACCAATGGGCTATCATATCAGCAGAAGTGATATACCTCTCTTCTGCTGTTAGAGCTAGTATGTTTCCTCCTTCCACTTCCTTTCCTTTGATTGCAGTACTGTGAGTTGTGTGCTTCAGATGGTCCAGCTGTAAGGTGGCAGAGCTTCCATCAGCCTGCATCTCTAAGTGATGCAAGCAGGCATGTAACATGAACAAGAAGTAACCTTTATTGTGTCAAGCCACTGAGACTCAAGGGTTTGTCTTTTGTGGCAGTTATTAATTACTATTTTGTTTAACAATCCATTTGTGGCTATGACTCTTCCTTTGAGTATAGCTTTAGAAACATCCAGAGGTTTTGATGTGCAATTTAAAATATGTTCTTTTTATCCTGCTCAGAGATACATGTACCAGTTCCCCTTGTGTCAGTCTCACAACTGCAGGATACATCTGCTGCAGGCCCTCCCACCCCACTTAAGTCAGTCTATAAATGCAAACTGTGACTACCCACCAGATGCCTCCTTCTTGCTGTTGTTGTTAGGTGCCATCAGATTGGTATTGACTCATAGCGACCCTATGCACAACAGAACGAAACACTGTCTGATCCTGAGCCAGCCTCAGAATCATTACTACGCCTGAGCCCAGCGCTGCTGCCACTATGCCAATCCATCTAGTTGGGGGGGTCTTCCTCTTTTTCTCTAACCCTCCACTTTACCAAACATGATACCCTTCTCCAGTGACTGGTCCCTCCTGACAATATGTTCGAAGTATGAGAGACGAAGTTTGGCCATCCTGACTTCCAAGGAACACTATGACTGGGCTTTTAACACGGATCTACATGTTCTTTTTGCAGTCCATGGCACTTATCATGCTTCCTAGAACTGCTGAATTTGTTCCTGACTTACTTCTGCTTGCATGCCATGCACCATCAGGTTACTGATGTTGGTTTCACTCTTCCTCCACAAACCTGCTTTTTCTCCTTTGGTCTTGTCATTGGCAGTTTGTCTCTCTTGTTCCTGGCTTGGGGTTTTCCTACAGACTAGCTTAGATCTGGCTCACTCTCTTCAGATAACTTCAGGCAGTTGGTGTCCCAACCCAGCTCTCCCTGGCCAGCTCAGGAAGGGGATATGGGGAAAGTTCCATCCTCAGGTCTCCATGTGGAGCCCTGCCCTCTCCCCCTTCCCATGCCTCCTCTGTTGAGAGGTATGTGCTGCACTGAGTGGGCATTGAGGCAGGGGCAATCTAGGTGGTCTCAGCCCTCAGCTTGGCTAATAAGGGCTTCCTGGGGGGAGGTCCATGGGAGTATGGAGACACAGTGCCACCACCACCACCGCTACCATTTTCACTGCTTTGGAACAATCTGTATTCTTTGGCCTTTTGTGTAAGAGGGAGTGTGGGAATGCATATGATTTATAATGTAAACAATATACACTGACAGGAGGTGGATGAATAAAAGATGAGTAAATAAAAGTGCAGGAATAAATAAGCCTCCTACCTTGGCCCTGCTCGGAGCAGTGAGGGAAATGGAAGAAACATCAGAGCAGAACAGGGCAACCAGAGGCTGCTGTCTCGGTGATCTTCTACACCAAAGGCTAGACAGCCTCCCTGCTTCCCCAGAGCCTTCCTGTCTTCAGGCAGATCCTATACTATATTAGGAGCTGACCTCTTCACATTGGGGCAATCAAGTAGACAGAAGCAACACACGACAACTATCTAGCAGTGCAGCCTCCAGCGGGTCATCAGCCTTCCCTCTCTCCTGCTACCCTCCAGGTCTTGGTTTTCCCATTTATAAGTGAAGGACTGAGTCCTTCACTATATATGATCTGGATAGATATTTAGTTCTGGTAGCATTGTGGGTAATGTGTTGGGCTGCTAACTGTAAGGTCAGCAGTTCGAATCTGTCAGATGCTCCACAGGAGAAAGAAGAGGCTTTCTGCTTCCATAAAGAGTTACAGACTTGGAAACTGAATGCTGCATCACTATGATTCGGGACCCACTTGACAGTACACAGCAGTAGCTGCAGCATAGAGCTGCTGTCTGGAGTGTTGGTGGCACTGTAGGATAAACACAAGGTCAGCAATTCAAACCTACCAGTTGCTGCTCCATGGGAGAAAGATGAGACTTTCTGCTCCTGTAAAGATTTATAGCCTCGGAAACCCTGTACATGGTGGCTATGAGTCAGAACTGACTTGACATCAGCTAACAACAACAACAATATATAGATGTCTAGCCCTTAACTTATCTCTGACCTATAAGTGAAGAGAACTAGATGTTCTCTGGGTCCTTCCAAAGTGTGCTTTTATATTCATTCCTCTTCATCAGAACGGTCAGTGGGATGCACCATTTCTGGGTCTCAGTTTCTCATGCATAAGTGGAGGTTCTGACAGGAGTTCTCAACAATTTCTCTCCTCTTGATGCTCTGCTAGGTAGGTAGCTCTGACTTCCCCTGACTCGCTGTCAGAGCTTGTAAGCTGAAGCCCCTGTGGACCTCTCTTGCTACCATTTAGGGACAAATGAATATTTCCCTGTCCAAGTGCACTTAGTTCTGGAGGGGGCCTGGTTTTCCAGGCTGGCAGCTTTCCTGGAGTGTCCCCTCAAGAACTGTGGCCAGCTTTTCCTCTCCCTGACCTGACTTCACATGACTGAGGGCACCATTTCCTGAATGAGAGCCCAAATACCCACCAACCTTCTTGCCCCAGCCCTTAGCAATCACGTCTCAAGCCTCTGCTCTGTGCCTGTCCTCTGGACTGAATACCTGGGGTAGGGGGACCTGGGTTTATCCTCAAAAAACACTACCTAAAATGGGGGAGTTATACTTAAGGTAGAGAGGAATGTGTTACCCTGAGAGGACAGGAGAGAAGGCTTGGGAGGCGGAAGAAACTGTAGACAGAGGCAAGGAGCCATAGAGAGGGACGTTCCTGGGGACTTGACTGCTGCTGGGACCCAAACTCAATGTTAGGATGCTACCCCATCTGCCCAGCAGATGGCAGTGTACCAATGGAAACCACTGGGATGGGTTTGCAGGCTGCAGATAGGGTACCACTATCCTTGTAAAAGGCCCTGACAGCCAGATAGGGGTCATCTATCCTGCCAAAGTGAACTTTCATTCTCAGCCCCTCTGGTGGTTTCGATCTACTAACCTTGGGAATCGCAGCCCGACTTGCAACCACTACACTGCCAGAGCTTCTCTGGTGTGAGGCTGTGGGTTAATGCGCCAGACTGTAAAGCGTTTTGAACTGCAAGGTTCAAAGGGTCTCTTATGGGTCGGAACCAACTCGGTGGCACTTCACAACAACAGCAACAACAAATACTGCCAGCAACCACCTCCATGAACTGTTAAGGGGAGGTTGGTCCAGGAGTGCTGAGGTCAATGTTGTTAAGTGCTGTTGAATCAGTTCTGACTCATAGAGACCCTGTATGAGGTGAGTTTCAACTGTTGACCTTATCGTTTAAACCAACCTTTTGGTCCAGTGATTATCCTATACCACCACACCAGGACACTTTTCTCTTCCAGGGGTCAGCTCCAATCCACTTCTACTGGGAAGGGTCAGGATCGACTACACTGGGAAAGCCTGCTCTGGTACTGTAGGTACCTTCTGTTCCATCCTGTCTGTAGCAGGGGCAGATCAGCAACAAGAGTGGGTCATGTGGGCCCTGACCCTGTTCTCTGCAGCCCCTACCATTCAGCCTTACTACTTGGTCCCCTCTGCTAGGCAAGACCCCATAGTACCACCCTGGTGTCCTGAAGAATGAGGCTCAGAGAGCAGACAGCTGTGAGCTCTTGTGTTCCTACTACCCGGAGTTCTGGACTACGAATTCCACAGATGCAGTCTGGTCCCTCCCAGGCTGGAATTCAGGACGTCTGGTTTGATGTGAATCACAGGCCCTAGTTAGCCTGGCATGGATGCTGCAGACAGGACATCTGACACCATAGACTATCCTAGCCCAAGAAAAGCCACTCTCCTGGTCACCTCTAGGGAATTCCCCAGATGCCCTTTCTCCTTCCACAGCAGCAGATAAAAAGCCTGGGCTGTGAGGCCAGACTGACTTCTAGTCTTCGCTCCCCCAATTGCCATCTATGCAATTTGAGGCATATGATTTCTCCCGTGAACCCGTTTCTTCTTCTGTAAAATGGGAATTTTAGTTACCTACTGAATCAACTGGACAGAAATAGGTTACCAGTTTCTTGTAAGTGGTGGGCACATTAGATAAGCCCCACCAGTCAGAAGCTGCTCTGCTCCTGGTGGACACTCCCTGGTAAATATTCATAGAGGAAGGGGGAGGAAAAGGTAGCATACTGGGGGTTGGGCTCAGACACATGGCTGGGTAGGCTTGGACCCTTAGTTCCAGGGCAAGCGTCAAGTCTGCTTAGGCTAAGACTCAGAGACTGAAGTTGAGGGAAAAGGTCAGCCTTGTGCCTGTACTGTGGAGGGGGAAAGCAGCAGGCTGGTCATGCAACGTCTCATAGTGGCCACTGCCCTGTAGGGCTCTGTGGCTGCTGGATTTGGGCTCTGGCATTGGCTCTGAGCTGGACTCTGGGGTCCAGGCTTAAGCTCTGCTTGGACTTGGTTGATCCACAAAGAACATTGAATATTATATTATTTGAGAGAATCAAAATTGCATTAAGGCTTGTTAAGTTCAGGGCTTGGCATAGACTGAGTGGTCAGAAAATAATGAATGAATGAGTATACACTATATTTCATCAACTCCGGTCTCCTACTAGATCTTCTTTGCTAATTGATGACCCTTTCAAATAAGGAAGCAGGAGATAAGGGCTCTAGTCCCCACATTTCCTGTTACCTCCGTGGGCGAGTCTCTGTGCCTTGGAGTACTTTCCTTTCTGACCTCTGTTTCCTCATTTACAAATGGGATGGGGTGATCCTTACAGGACCTTCCAGCTCTGGGGCCATTGGGTTCTAAAGGAAGAGGCTGGCAGGGCTGGGGGCTTAGAGTATCCTTTCTGAGATGGGAGAGACATTTGTGGGCAGAGGTAAAAGTTCTGGTATGGTGCTGCAGAGTAAGTGCAAGGTGGACTGCAAAGTCAGTGGTTCAAACTCACCGACCACTCTCAAAAAACTGAATTGGTGGCACTTAACAGCCCCAGATAGGAATATATCCTGGGCATTGGAAGAGTATTTTCCAGAGTTATGGGAAGGAGAGGGGCAGTGTTGGCAGGATCAATGGTGACAGCTATTCCTCATTGTCAGATTCCCCATTGCTCAAAAGCCTCACAGCCTAATGACCCTGACAGTCATTTCTCCCAAGACCTGAGGAGAAGGTAGAGAAGTTTTATAGGTGGAAGGAGGGGATTTGCCTGCCTTCGGCTCTGTGTAGCCACAGGTGATGGAGGGATAAGCTTCTGTTTTACTCAGAATCTTCTGTTTGCAAGCAACAGCTCATCATGCAGCTTAGGCCAAGTAAAGAGGCCGATTATCTGAGTCTTTCAGAAACCCAAGGGCAGGGTCTCAAGAGCCTAGGCTGGAAGCTTGGTGCAACCCTGTGATGGTTGACGAATCTCAGTGGCTGACACTTGCTTCAGTGTCCTGTCATTGACTTGATCGATCCATCCCCTAACTATTTGTTCCTCCTTCTCCAGTTACCTCTGCTTTTCTTACCCCCTCTGTGTGCTTTCTGTGTTTCCAGCTTGTTTGTACTCAGGATTTCTCAATTTTAGCTTACCATCAGCCTCCATAGTCCCTCAGGATTCCATACTCGGCTGCAAGCCCTTTGGGGATGCATCTTTTTTTTACTTTCTATTCCTCCTGCTAACTGATTTCATCCAAGTTTTATGACTCAAATTTCTAAAACCAAGAGTCTGATTTGTTATCTCTTGGTCAGATACCAAAGGAGCCCTTGTAGCACTAGAAGGTAAGCACTAAACTACTAATCGTAAGGTCAGAGATTCAAACCCACCAGCCATTCTGCAGGAGGAAGGTGAAGCTGTCTGCCCCATAAAGATTTTCAGTCTTAGAAGCCTTCTACTCTGCTCTCTAGGGCCACTCTGAGTTGAAATTGTCTCGATGGCAATGCGGTTTGGAATCAGATACCAAGCATCTGTCCAAATAGTTGCATTAGGGGATTGCACAGTCCAATACTTACTATCCAATGCTTACTATCTAGTAAGGAGCTCTGGTAGTGTAGCGGTTATGAATCGGGCTGCAAACCGTAAGGTCAGCAGTTGGAAACTACCAGCTGTTCCGTGGGAGAAAAATGAGGCTTTCTGCTCCCATAAAGATTTACAGCCTCGGAAACCCTGTACAGGGGTCGCTATGAGTCAGAACTGACTCCATGGCACACAGCTACTAGCCACCATTATCTAATATCTAATACTTAGTATCTTCAAGGAGGCTACTACAATTAAATAAGTTTTGCTCTGTACAGCTGAGTGTAGGGTGGGAGAAAAAAAGCAAAAAACTCGTCAGCTTCTTTTTCACCTGTTTTTATACCTGCAATTCACATGACATGAAATACTTAATTTTCAATGCTTCTTCTGAAACGTTTAATCTCCAGAACACACCTTAACCGTCATGGTGGGTGGGATCCTCAGTATCTATGGGGAGGGCCCACTCAGTATCCTGACCTTTCCTACTTCTCAGATGAGGAAAACTGAGGCTACAAGGGCAGTGATAATGAAGGTACCTTGATACAGCTGTCTAATTCCTAGTCCAGATCTGCTGCTGAAAGCTCCCTACTTCCTGCGATAGGTTGGAGGAGAGAAGGAGAATTCTAGTTCTGTTGGTTTGAATTAGTGTGATAATGAAAGAGCAGGATATATTCCTAGTCTCTGGGACCCACACAGAGGGTATGAGTCTTCATGAAGCTTGATGACAACAGCCTCATCTTTGATGTTGTTTTTGTTAAGTAATCAAGTCAGTTCCGATCTATAGTGACCCTGTATAGGGTTTTTGAGAAGCAGCTGGTGACTTTTCACCGGTAACCTTGCAGTCAAACCAGACTTGTGGTCAAGTGCTATAGAAGACACTAACAAATGGAAGAATCATCTTCTACGTAGTCCAAGACCTTTTTATGTTGTTGTTAAGTGCTGTTGAGTCGGTTCTGACCCATAGCGACCCTGTACAGGGTTTCCAAGGCTGTAAATCTTTACAGGAGCAGAAAGCCTCATCTTTTTTCCTGCGGAACAGCTGGTAGTTTCGAACTGCTGACCTTGTGGTGCGCATCCCGATTCATAACCACTACGCTACCAGAGCTCCTTCAGACCTATATATAAGTACCCCGAATCATTCATCATCCGGTCACCAAATATTCAGTGAGATTCTACTCTGTGCAAAGTACGACATGTCTTGCAGATGTCCTGGATGTGAAAGAGATCCTGCCATAAAACCTCAAGCTTTATCCTTTCCCTTCCTTTCATCCCCAGTGTGACTGTCACAACCCAGAAAGAGAAGACAGAGTCTTGGTAATATAGCTAGCTCAGTGCATGTGCCATAGTGGGATAGGCCAGGAAGAAAGGTAGAAGTTCTCAGTAACCCTATCTCGTCTTGAGATCCTCATTACAGAGTTGTTGTAAGGATTCAATGAGCTAATAAATTGAAAGAGGCTTACAGATCATATAGTTTGGTGTAGTGGAATAAGACCGTGGTGACATCAAATATGGCATCCAGGATAAGGCAAGATTTTAACAAGGCAGAATAGCAAGCTTCTTGAGGGAAAAACATGTGTGTGTGCACGTGTGTGATTATTCTCTGTAGCTCCACAGTGCCCAGCAAGAACAATACATGGGTGCTGAGTAACCATTGAATGGAACTGATTTTTTCCTTCATAAGATCCTTTGTGGTGACCCAGATCTGGAGGTCTTAGGCCTGAAGAGGGTGACACTGTCCATTACCTGCTGCTTCCCCAGAAGCTTCAAGCTGCTCCTTCATTCACACACATTCACTTATTCATCTAGGCCAACCTCCCCAGTGCCTCTATACTCCAGTCACTGTGGGCAATGTAGCTGGCTACCCAAAGGGAAGCAGACTGCAGCATCAGCATCTGCTAATCAATCATTACTTCTCAGAAAAAATGACTTAATGTAAAAATGTAAGTAACAGTTATGCTAACAACATCCATTTCTTGTTATTGGAAGCTATTCAACAGGGCAGCTATAATTTTTGTTGGTCTATGCATCATTTTATAGTTTTCAATTTCTTAGTTATTTTGACAAGAAATTGATAAATGCATAAATTACAGTCCAACCCATTGACTTATTTCATGAATGAAACCATGATGAGTGGGTAGTTCTTGAACTGATGATATCCTCCAGTGCCTATAAGGCCTTTCCTCCCTTCCACAGATGACTGAAGAAGATGCCTGACCTCATTCTCCTGGGCATTGTTATAGGAGTGTGATGGAGAAGAAAAGACACTGCAGGTGGTTGTGAGAGGGCAGATTTGATATGGGTTTGGAGAGCAGTCCAGGGGATCAGAGGAAAAGGACTCCAAGAGCTCAGGAAGTAATGGATGTGGCAATTGGACTCTGTTCTTTGTGGACATTTTATAGCCTCTTTGTAGCGGACTGGGTTAGGGAAAACCCAGAGCCAGAAATGCTTTACTTCTCCCAACCTAACAATGATGGTTCATGACACGAGGGCTCTCCTTTCCTCTATTTCTCCAACATGACCTCCTATCCTCATGCTCTACTTTAGCAGTCACGTTACTTCAGAATCTAGATGGCCCTTTTCTCCCAAGACCCCCTCTAGTGAGGTATGCTCCCACTTTGTCTCAGAGAAAGAACCTGGTGTGTTGGGGAGTCAGATTGACAGGAGAGAAAGGGAGGAGTGACCTGCCAGGTGTTTAATGGCTCAGTAGTACCCACTCAGCCTGTTTCTGTACAAGGAGCCTCAGGTTCCCCTGGACCCAATTGTATTTTCATCCATTTCTTTAATAACATAAATTTATTTCAGATTCAGTTTAACCAAATTGTTTGAAACAGGTGAAATCCTCATGGGAACATTTTGGTAAAAGGTGAAGGATGTCAGGGATGAATATCTATGGAGTCAGAGCTCTTGGTCTTCAGAAGATGGGACCTGGCCCCTCTTACTTGCTCTGTAAATTACATGTTGTTGTTGTTGTTAAGTGCTGTGAATTGGATAAATGATTTAATTTCTCTGTACCTCATTCCTCCATCTGTAATATAGAAAGAATATAGCAGTAAAGGTATGGTTAAGATTAAATAAGGCAATCTCACTTTGACCTATAAGAAAATGCTACCATCGGGCCATTTTTGAACTACAAAACCCAGCAATTTCAATATGTTAAGAACTAATTGTTTCTATGAACTGGCATTTCTTTTGGTTTTCTTCGACATGGTCTTAAAGTTAATTCTGTCGATTATTTTAATAGAGAGTTTTATTTATAAGGAATCCTAATGGAATGAGAATGGTCTCTGCTCTTAATCACAGATAATGTGTCTATTAATCACAAATCTGTGCCCCTTCCAAAGAAAGGTGACCCTGAAGAATGCAGAAGTTATTAAACAATATCATTAGTATCACACACAAGTAAAATTTTGCTGAAGATAGTCAAAAATTTTTGCAGCATCACATCAGCAGAGTGCTTCCAGAAATTTAAACCAGGTTCAGAAGAAGATGAGAATAAGGGATATCATTACTGATGTCAGCTGGATCTTGGCTGAAAGTAGAGAATATCAGAAAGATGTTTACTTGTGTGTGTGTTTTTTGACTATGCTAAGGCTTTTGATTGTGTGCATCATGACAAACTATGGATAATGTTGTGAAGACTGGGTATTCCAGAACCTTTAATTATGTTCATAAGGAAACTGAAAATAGACCAAGATGCAGTAATTTCAACAGAATAAGGGATACGGAATGTTTTAAAATCAGGTAAAGTGTGTGTCAGGGTTGTATCCTTTCATTATACTCGGTCAATTATGTATGCTGAGCAAATGATCCAAGAAGCTGGACTATAAAAAGAAGAAAGCAGGATCAGGATTGGAAGAAGGCTCAATAACAATCTGTGATATGCAAATGATACAACCTTGCTTCTGAAAGCAAAAAGTAATTGAAGCGCTTGTTGATGAAAATCAAAGAATACAGCCTTCAGTATGGATTACAACTCATTGTAAAAAAGAAAAAAAAAAAAAAATCCTCACCACTGGACCAATAAATACCATCATGATAAATGGAGAAAAGACTGAAGTTGTCAAGGATTTCATTTTGTTTGAATCCACAATCAATGCTCATGGAGACAGTAGTCAAGAAATCAAACACCATATTACACTGGACAAATCTGCTGCTAAAGAACTCTTTAAAGTGTAAAAGAGTAAAGATGTCACTTCAAGGACTAGGGTGCACCTGACCCACACCATAGCATTTTTCAATGACCTCATATGCATGTGAAAGTTGGACAATAAATAAGGAGGACCAGAGAATTGATGCATTTGAATTACAGTGCTGGTGAAGAATACTGAAAATAGCATGGGCTGCTGGAAGAATAAACAAATCTGTCTCGGAAGAAGTACAATCAGAATGCTGTGAGGATGGGGAGACTTTGCCTCATATACTTTGGACATGTTATCAGGAGAGACCAGTCCTGGAAAAGGACAGCATCCTTGGTAAAGTGGAGGGTCATCAAAAAAGAGGAAACTCCTCAAAGAGGTGGACTGACAGCGGCTGCAAAGATGGGCTGAAACCTACCAATTGTGTGAACGGCACAGGATCAGGCAGCGTTTTGTTCTGTTGTGCACGGGATCGGATCGCAATGAGTCAAAGGCAACTCAATGGCACCTAACAACAACAACATTTACATTTTTTTTTTTTTTAAGTGCCAGAAAGAAATAGAAGCAGGATTTTTTTTTTTTTAAGTGCCAGAAAGAAATAGAAGCAGGAACATATTGCTTATGAGCTGAGGAAAGTGCAGAGGGTCAGGAAGGGGAGTGAGAGGTGGGATAAGAGTCTGCTTACCAGAAAACTTTAATCCAGGAGGAACAGAGTCTTAGTCTGGAGTATTGGACAACATTTCCCTTCTGTCTGTTTGTTTTCTTGGAAGGACCTGTTCAGGCAGCATTTTCACTGGAAACACCAAAGGCCCTGCCAAAACCCACCCCATCTGTGTCTGGAATTCCTCCCACAACAGCACTGACCTCTGCTCCAATGCACTATTGTTATTGTTAAGTGCCTTAGAGTCGGTTCCGACCCATGGCAACCCTGTATAGGGTTTCCAAGGAGCAGCTGGTAAGCTTGAACCACTGACCTTGCAGTTCAAACGACTTTGCAGTTTGACGCATTAGACCACAGTGCCACACCAGGCCTCCGCTCCCATGCACTAGTGAAGGACTAACTAGTGTTTGTCAGCTTTTCCATGAATACCTTGTGGGAAAGATAAGCCTTTCTAGGTTTCCTTAATACACTTGGGATTCTCCTTGCAATTCCAATTTTCAAGGAAGTGAGACAAGACTACTATAGCTCAGCAGTCTTCTGGTACCTTCTGGTACCAACTCCTGGTGCACCTGCATGGCCCTTCCTATTTTCCCTAATCTCCTTCCTCCAACGTCTTTCAAGTTCTTAGAAAGAGTGGGTTGGAAATGCTGAATTCCTTTTGACTTTTAACAACAAGGCTGTATTTTTATTTACAAAGTCAGGGAAATGAGTGGTAAAGAGAAAGCAAAAACACAATGTGGATTGACAGTAATTGCCGGAGAGCAAGAAAGTGCCACCCCACATGTTGCTCCTGAGGCAATGGAGCTTCTGAGAAGGGGAGGGGCTCATCCAAGGGCACACAGTGAGGCTCTTTTCCTTGCTCTAATAAGCTTTTCTCTCCACAATTTCTTATTAAGTGCCAAACTGTGGGCCACCCCCAAAGAAAAAGAAGAACAAGAGAACCAATCTCAAAGCCTGCATTTCAGCCATAGAACCCTCTGTGTTATAAGGCTCTAGGGAAACGCAACCCCCCAAGTTTGAAGTGAGGAGGCCCCCCTCTTGAAAAATCAGTTAAAATGCCCTCCTTTATGCATATGCCAACTTTGACTTCAAAAAGACTTTATTCCCAAGGATAAACAACCCCATGTTTGTGTAATATAATTAAGTGAAGGCATCTTTAAATGTCATACTAGCTTGTGCCCATTTCAAATTGTTATGCATCAACAGAACTTAACGAGATAGCCAACCCTTCTCCTTGCTGTGAGACCGAGATAAGCCACAGCACTGTGGGCCCTTTAATAGATTGCCAAAATAAAGCATTTTCTATGCAAATTATTCATGCAGTGGGACAGCTAATCGCTTGCCAAGAGCCCGCCCACTGCCTCTCTGCAATTAGTCGTGAAGTTGAAGGAGCTCCAAACTCCACAGGCATACTTGAGGCCTCCTGCTCCTATGGTGTGTTTTCAGGTTAACAGAAACTTACTTTCCCTTGGTGGTAGGGCCTAGATGCTCCAAAAATGGAAAAAGTGTGAGATATGAAGAGGATGGGCAATGGGCAGATAGCTGAAGTGATAGGTCAAGGCTCATTCCTAGACTTGCTCTGGCCTAGCACTGGACTGACTCATGTGTGAAGTGTGCATTTGAGCAGGTATCACATCCAAACCTTGGTTTTTACATCTATAAAACTGAGCTGGACACTGGTTTGAACATCCCAACAAGTTGGTGTTTTGAGCACAAGTGATGAAGGGAATTGGGAGCAAGTTCAGCCCTCTCCCTCCCTGCTCAAGGGAGAAACAGAAAACTCAGGATCAAAATGGAAAGCTGGAGTTAGGAAGACCTGTTGAGCTCCAGTTTGCCTCTACCCTGCCAACTGTAGTCATAGACACAGGATGTCTCTGTAGCGGTCAAAGGAGGATTCCAGATAAGTTGACCAATGATTAGAGCTCATGCTCTCTCAAGGTTCTCTCTTAAGTCTGGGTCTGTCTCTCAATCTCTCTCCATCTCTATGCGCATTATTGATGCTACCTCTCATTGTCTCTCTAGCTCTCTTTTACCAACACCTGACTGGGGAAACCACTTCAAAGATACAGGCATTTGGTGGCATCCTAAAATATAATTAGAGCAGATACGATCTGGGAGTAGAAAACTGAGGTATCTTCCTTTTGTACCAGGTTTTTCAGGGCTATACTTAAACTGGGATCATATATTCATTTCCCAGATGAGAGAAGTTGTGGCCTTCAATCCCAAATTTTTGTGAGATGAGCTAAACCAAACTGTTCAATGGAACAGACCTGCTCAGTAAGGGATCAAGGAGTATACCATAATGGCAAAAATCACATGTGTGCACACATGTGAAAGAAGGGTGTACTTTTGATTCTCTAGGAAACTTGAGAAGTTAATTGCTCACTTGGTAGCTTAGAACCTGGACTAGCCCATGGGTTCTCAAGTCAATAGTTTGCATATTGACAGGTTATTTTTCCCATTAGAATTTGTTAACAGGACAAAATGGCAGCTATTTAACTAGCAGAGTGACTGACCAGATTATGGATGCTTGCCTTTGATATTCTTCATCAGCTTTTTGATGTACCAAGAACCCCAGGGAGGGTACAGATGAAAGGGTCCTTTGATTGGGAACCTAAGTATCAACTGTGCTCTTTCTTATGCTGAATGCTGGTGACTCCAACAGCCTTCACCATTTGGACCATATGGTTGAACCCTAAATCCCAGGGCAGCTGTAGAATGCCTGCTAATCCCCCATGCATAGATTAAGACATTGAAGGCCCCTGTTCCTAATAAAGGAAATGGCCCAGGAGGAACAGCACATTGAACCTTTGCTGCTAATTCAAGCAGAGAGCAGGGAACTGATAAGAGAATATATAGTTGTTGCTTCCCTCATCTCTTGGAGGTCACTTGACCCCATCTTTGATCTCAGTATGGCCCAGGAAATAGGGAGAATTCCAATAGCTCCAACCTCTCACCCTGGTCTCACTCAATATCATATTTGGTCTTTGCCTTGAATCCCAGGGCTAATGACTTCATCATAACTTGTTTATGGAATGAAAGACCTTCATGAGTCACTTTCCCAGGTCACCAACCTCGAAAGCTTGGAATTGTCCTTTTCTTAGACCACCTTCGCTCTTCCCATGTCACCTGCTCCCTGCTAATGTCCAGACCTCCCTGTACCTGACTCTGACTCTAAAAGGCACACAGCCCTGAGTCCCTACTACCTAGCTCCATGATGTGCAGAGTCCTACCCACCGCTGTGTTGGATCAAGGATATTGAGGTTGAGCTAGGTTTTTGCCAGTATTTTCCCCCTACCCTATGCCCTCCTTGTTCTTGTTTCTTGACTAACTCTGCCCAACACCTGAGAGAAGGTGGGCTCTTTCCCTTCTGTCTCATCCTAGGCTCCAAGTCTGGACTCCATAAGCATCCTTCTACCTCAGTGACTCAGGCTTGTTTACTCACAGGTAGGGATGTGACCAAGCTAGTCTCTGAGTACTTGAAACTCTGTGGGTATGGGTTAGGGCTGAAGGCAGGGAGAAGGCAGAACTATGGGACTCTAAACCATACTTGTTAGAGAATGGCACATGGGGATAAAGAGAGAAGCTGGGGCAAGGCAGAAATGAAACCTACAAAATTTAACCCATGCTTTGAGCCCTGGAAAGAGAATAGCAAAGATCCCACTCTATCCTCTTTTCCCCTGTCTTCCTCTTCTTCTTCCTCCTCCTTACCCCTCATGCCACGATCAAGACCTAAGGAGATGTGCTAAGACTCAGCTTTGCTATGGATTTAACAGTTTTAAGGGCTGGCCTGAAAAATCATCTTCCCCATATGACACATTGTTTCTACTGAAAACATATTATGAACACCTAACGGCTCCCAAATAGATTTCTGGTGTTCAAACCTTATATAGCCAAAGCTTGTTTATACTGTAAGACACATACAGTCTTTTCCCATACTAGATGGAATCCCCCATGGACCATGACCAAGGCCACTTGTTTCCTTCCTCTTTCTTATCCTTTCCTAGTGTCCCCAGAGTGCCTTGGAGCCACCATTGGTTAGGACACACACTTTAGTGGGTGAGATGAGAGGCTACAGGACCCAAGAATTTATATATTTAATTCTCCCTCACCCCCAGCCAAGGGTGGGGATCCTGATATTCTTAACTACTTTTCAAACTTTAGGATGCATCAGAATCAACCAGAGAACCTCAGAGATTTCTGGACCCTCAGCGATCCCGATTCAAGAGAATGAAGGTGAGATCCAAGAATTTGTTTCCAATAAGCTCCCAGGTGATGGATGCTACAAGTCCATGGACCACACTGTGAGAAGCTGCCATCTGGTTCAATCTTTCATGTTCCTAAGAAAAGACCAAACTGAGAACCAAGCAAGACAGGGGCCCCTGACTACCCACCCAAATGCCCAAGCCCATGAGGGCTTAGGTTCTCACTTTAGGGGGAGCAGCAAAACTCAAGCGAAACCCAAGCTGACCATCTTGTCACATGTTGAGCGTTCATCCTGGCCTAGATGGCCTGGGCATCCAGAGAGTTAGCCATTGCCATTGGCTGGCTCCTCCTTGACAAGCTGTCATTGACAGCAGCAGTTTGGCCAATGGCAATCCATCAGCACCGCCCCCCCCCCCCCCCCCCCCCCCCCCCCCCCCCCCCCCCCCCCCCCCCCCCCCCCCCCCCCCCCCCCCCCCCCCCCCCCCCCCTTAAATACCAGCAGAGCAAACAACCTCAGACAAAGCTGTGCCATATATCAATTACCAAGAGACTGCATGCTCCTCTGGGCGGAGGGAGCTTGAGCAAGCGGCCAGGGCTGCTGCCCCAGCTGATAAGGGCTCGCATTGTTCAGGGACAGCTGGCGTCCCGATAAGGGCCTGCGAGCCTGAGATAATGGCAGTGGGCAGGCGCCTCACGGCAGTTTAGAATTTCTTGGGTCTCCAAGAAAGGTTCTATTAAGCCCACTGACCCCAATTGAATATTAATTAGCTAATTAACGGATTTATTGTTCCACGCCATTTCTGGAGAGGCCATTTTTTTTTGGAGTGCCATTATTTTTGTAAATGATTTTTCGCATTGTGCATAATTGAATCTTTGCAGCTGCCAGCATCTTCTGCATGATTTGGCAAAAAAAAGGAAGGAGAAGCACTTAGGGTTTTCGGGCCCCCCCACCTCCCCTCTGAACAAATGTTTTCAGCCCCTCCTGCTAATGCTGGAGAGAGGTGGGAGGAGGAGGCTGGCTGTTTCACAGGTTTGTTTTTTAAGCTAAACTGCAGCGTCCGCACTCTTTTTTCCTTGTTTTTGTAGGCAGCTGAGGGCCCAGTCACTCCGGGTGGGTCCACACCAGCTCTTTGTCTGGCTGTCTTTAAAATCTCCGGGCTTCGCTTTTATCAGTCCAAACTCCTTCACTCGTTATGCTTTATGTAGGGGCTAAGTAGAGGAAACAAGACCTGAACTTGTCCCACCCAGACGTCCCAATGGAGGGAGGGCAGCTCTGACCAGTAGGTTCCATTCCTTACCTACCCAATGCTGGCTTTCACTGGCTGGAGCCTACCCTGAATCTGGGTTGCTTAGAGGGACCAGAACTTCCATCTCAGCACCTCTCTGCTGCTCTTTAATAAGTCTTTGCTCCAAATTCAACACCAGGGCTTCCTGGCTCCCTGGAGCTGGTATCTGCCCATAATAAGTTGACCCAGACGGTCCCACAGGCAAATGGCTGATTGAATCAAACCCATTCTTAAGCAGAGGGTTTGTGTGTGCTGGGGTGGGGTCAGTGTGGGCTGCTCAGCAATATTGTCAGGCAGCATGGGGAGCCGGTTGGCCCTCTCATCCCCTTCAGCATCACTAATGAAGCCAGGGGCAGGTTGAGGCTCCAGGAATATTAGTCAGGGCCCCTTGGTAGGCGGGTATAGGGAAGGCTGTGCCCAGGACCTGCCCCTGGCCACCAGGGGCTGTAGAGCTTTATTGGGATTTTTTATTAAGCCACCTCTTCCTGCCCTCATCCCTGTCCCTATCCTGCATTTTGTGCTCAGAAAGGGGAATTCTCAGGGCTTTTCTGAACAGAGAGATGAGTGGGGAAGTTTTTGTGTTCTCTTCTGGCTTGGACCATTTCATCTGCCCATTTTCTTTCCCTTGGTCTGAAGTGAAATGCCAGCAGACTGACAGACTGTCCTGGGCATCCTACTAGGTGAAAGCTGTGAAAGCAAGCTGAGAAGTCATTCAGCTTCTCACCCCACTGAGTGAGTTGATAACTTGAACTCTCATCGGAGGCTTAGGGATGTGAGAGAGGGAGGCCTCAAACTTCCTAGACCTCTCTCTACCTCTCTCCACCACGCTGGTCCTGATCTATTAACTTGACCTAGCATTTGCAGAGCGCCTCCTGCTGACTGTCCCGGGGAAGTTCAAAACCACATTGGATCTTTTGGGAACATTTCTTCTGGTTTCTTATTTTGCAAAAAGGAGTGGGGACTTACAGAGAACGGACCCAGCCTAGGTCACCCAGCCACATTTCTGCTCTCCTCTGACCTCAGGTAGGGACCAGATGGTGTTTGGTTAGGGATTTGGGAAGGCAAAGGTTATACTTGACTCAGAGGACTAAGTTGCCTCGTCTCACGACACCCATTGGCCAGCTCAGCCAGCCTGCCTGGAACCCTGCCTTCATTCCTCCCCACCCCTGTGCCCAGTTCCTGGAGTTGGTATTGCTTAAACCTCTGTGTCCTGTTCCTCCCTGCTCTACTGTGGCTGGAGGATGCCCTCCTACTCCCAAAAGGAATCCTTTTAGCAGATGGAACAACTCAGCTCCAGAAAGTGAGTATCTATGCTCTTGGGAATTCCATCATGGAGGAGTTACAAGGATACTTTCAGGGGTCTTAAATTCATGACTCACCATGAATCATCACTTAGAGCCTTGGGAAAATCACATCTCTTTGAACATAGATTGCTTACTGTAAAGTGGTAATAATAATAATGTTAGTCTTCATGTTGTTGTTGTTAAGTGCCGTTGAGTCCATTCCGACTCATAGCAACCCTATATAGGGTTTCCAAGGAGCAGCTGGTGAGCTTGAACTGCCAACCTTGCAGTTCAAATGGCTTTGCAGTCTGGCGCATTAACCCACAGCGCCACACCAGGACTCCGAATGTACTAAATATAAATCTAGGGAAATTGGAAGTTGTCAAAAATGAAATGGAACACATAAAAAATCAATATCCTAGACATTAGCAAGCTGAAATGGAGTGGTATTGGCTATTTTTAATCAGATAGTCCTATGGTTCACTATACCGGAATTAACAATTGAAGAAGAATGGCATCATATTAATCATCAAAAATAACATTTCAAGATCTATCTTGAAATACAATGTTGTATGTATGTATACAAGGAAGACCAGTTAATACGACTATTATTCAAATTTACTTGCCAACTGCCAAAGCTAGTGATGAAGAAAGTAAAGAATTCTACCAGCTTCTTTGGAGTCCTGGTGTGGTGCTAAAGGATAAGTATGGGACTACTAATCTCAGGGTTGGCAGTTCAAATCCACTATCACTCTTAGAAACCCTATACAGGGTCACTGAGTCAAAACCACAACCAACTTCTTCAGTATGTAATTGGTCAAACATGTGACCAAATTGCATTGATAATTACTAATGATTGGAATTTGAAAGTTGGAAACAAAGAGGAGGGATCAGTAGTTGGAAAATATGACATTGCTGAAAGCAGAGAATACCAGAAAGATCATAAGAAACTGTGGATAATGTTGTGAAGAATGGGTATTCTAGAACACTTAATTGTGCTCATGGGGAACCTGTACATAGACCAAGAAGCAGTTGTTTGAACAGAACACGCGGACACTGACAGCCTAGTTTAAAATTAGAAAAGGTGTACACCAGGGTGGAATCCTTTTACCATACTTATTCAATCTGTATGTTGAGCAAATAGTCTGAAGAACTGAACTATCTGAAGAAGAATGCAGCATCAGGATTGAAGGAAGGCAATATATAGATGACACAACCTTGCTGAAAGTGAAGAGGACTTAAAGCACTTGCTGATGTAGATTTAAAAAAATATAGCCTTCAGTATGGATTACAGGTAAATGTAAAGAAAGCAAAACCCTCACAAATGGCCTAATAAACAGCATTATGATAAATGGAGAAAAGATTGAAGTTGTCAAGGATTTCATTTTACTTGGATCCCCAATTTCATGGAAGCAGCAGTCATGAGATCAAATGGTGTATTGCAATGGGCAAATCTGCTACAAAGGACCTCTTTAGAGTGTTAAAGAACAAAGAGGTCACTTTGAGGACTACGGTGCACCTGACCCTAGTCATGGCATTTATCCCCTCATATGCATGTGGAAGCTGGACAAGGAATAAGGAAGACAGGAAAGAATTGATGCATTTGAATTGTGATATTGACGAAGAATATTGAAAGTACCATGGACTGCAAGAAAAACAAATAACTCTATCTTGAAAGAAGTACAGCAGAATGTTCATTAGCAGGTGGGACCAATCCTTGGAAAAGGACATCGTGCTTGGTGAAGTATAGGATCATCAAAAAAGAGAATGACTCCCAATAAGATGGATTCACACAGTGACTTTTACAGTGGGCTCAAACATTCAATTGTGAGGATAGTGCAGGCTGAGGCAGTGTTTCATTCTGTTGTACACAGGTTCTCTATGAGTTGGAACTAACCCAGTGGCACCTAACAACATAACAGCAACTAGTTCTCATGCCATGAGACTGTTGGGAAGATTAATCAAGAAGCATGCCCATGATTCCCCAACTTGGGTACCCAGTGGTGTGATGGGCTTAGTCAACACCACTAGGTAGTTACAGACTTCTTCAAGCAACAATTCAAGCAAAAAGGAATTGGAAATATATATTCTGAAAAGGATATATGATGAACTGGCAGGATAGAGGTCCCCTTTGGGGGTTATTGATTGGAAGGGGGCAATGGAGGCTTCTGGGATGCTGATAATATTCTGTTTCTTTGTCTGGATGCTGATTATGAGGTATGTTCTCTGAAAATTCATTGAGCTGATCATTTGATGTGAGTACTTTCAGTTAAGTTATGTTTCAGTAACTACCAGCTGCTCCGCGGGAGAAAGATGAGGCTTTCTGCTCCCGTAAAGATTTACAGCCTCGGAAACCCTGTTCAGGGTCTCTATGGGTCGGAACCGACTCGACGGCACTTAACAACAACAACAACATGTTTCAGTAAGAGGCATACTTTTACACGATATGTTATGTACTAGAATGCAAAGATTCATTTGAACCTTTAAGACAGACACAAGACTTAAGAAAACTCATATCTAGGGCAGATCACACTTCTCCACAACCTCCTCTCCTTCCATAGAAAAGTGTGAGGCTGACTGCTTGATATGAAGTAGCTAGCACGTGGGCCTCTCAATGTCTTGACTAATAATGGTATCATTTCAGGCTTAAGGTAGATGGGTTGGATGATACATTGGACTCTGGTGAGCCCCTCAGATCGCTCCCATTTTACCTGTAGGACCACCTGTGTATACCAAAAGGCTTATGATCTTACTGAAAAAGGAGGGTAGGAGATGGGCAGCCTCTCCACTGAGCCTAACCATCTCACATAGGGTGACTGACTTTTCTTAAGGAAAGTACCTTAGCTACATAGATCCTGGGAAGGAGGGAAAGAAGGAAAGAGAGAGAGAGTCCAAGGGCTAAAGAGACTGAAAGGTAAGGCGAGGGAGAGGGAGTAACAGAGAGATAAGGAGACAGGGGACAAACAGAGCAGTGACAGGAAAAGAACTTTTTAGTGGGCAAAGCTGGATATCAAAGCACCCAGCATGGGGCATCAGAGCCCCTTTCATGTGTCTAAGACGGAGGAAGGGAGGGAGGACAGCTTTGATGGTTCCTGCAGTCCTGGTCAGGCTATTCCTTGTAACTAGGACAGGCTGCACTGCACACATTACCCGCAGGGCCTCCTTTCATAACAATGGTGAGGATGGCACACAACTGGACAGAGTTTCATTCTGTTGTGCATAGGGTTGCTATGACTTGGAGGTGACTTGATGGTACCTAACACCAACAAGGAAACTAAGACAACTGTGTTACTAAGAGAACTTGTCTGCAGTTATCCGCTTTATCACAGAGACATGCTTAAATATGTTTTATTGGGAGTAAACCCATGTATGCATGCACTATGTATATATATATGTACTGTGGTGACTTGTGTATTGCTGTGATATAGGAAGCTATGCCACTCATAGTATAAATACCAGCATGGTCACCTATGGTAGACAGGTCTTAGTGGAGCTTCCAGACTAAGACAGACTAGGACAAAGGAAGGCAAACCATGTCTAATGATTGTTGTTGTTGTGAAGTGCCATCGAGTCAATTCCAACCCATAGCGATGTTGTATAGGGTTTCTGAGGAGCCGATGGTGAGTTTGAACCACCGACCTTAGAGTTCAAATGGCTTTGCAGTCTGGCACATTAACCTACAGTGCCACACCAGGACTAGCCACTGAAAACCTTACGGTTAGCAACTGGAAGATGAACCCCTCAAAGGTTGGAAGACATTCAAAATACAACTGAGGAAGAGCCACCTCTTCAAAGTAGATGGAACAAGACTTTCAAGACCTTTATTTGCTGATGGGGCACAACTCAAAATGATGAGAAACAGTTGCAAACTACAATTAATAAACAGAATGCTGAATGGATGAAGTAATGAATCTAAGAAAAAATTTAAATTCTTAAACATTAAATGAAACACATAAAGATTGATACCCTAGGCACTGGTGAGCTGAAATGGACAGATATTGGCCATTTTGAATCACACAATCACATGGTTTACTATGCCAGGAATGACAAATTCAAGAGGAGTGATATCACATTCATTGTCAAAAAAAGTATATTTCAATATCTATCTTGAAGTACAATGCTGTCTGTGATAGATAACTAATATTTATATACCTACAAGGAAGATCAGTTAATACCACTATTATTCAAATTTATGCACCAACCACTAAAGCCAATGATTACTCCTGGTGTGGTGCTGTAGGATCAGTACTGGACTGACAATCACACAGTCAGCAGTTCAAACCCGCCAGCTGTTCCCAGAAACCCTATATAGAGTTGCTGTGAGTCGGAACTGACTTGAACGCACTTAACAATAACATACGCATGGACTTCAGTAGATGGAATGCACAGGAATCAAATCTATTACATCAGTGGGAATTGATGAGGGAAAAACTCAATATCATTAGCTGACTGTGGAACAGACCATCAATTGCTTATATGCAAGTTCAGACTGAAGCTGAAGACAATTAAAACAAATCCCCAAGAACCAAAATATAACCTTGAGCATATCCCACCAGAATTTAGAAACCATCTCAAAAACAGATATGATGCATTAGACACTAATGACCAAAACCCAGAAGATCTGATTCCCAGTCTCTTCAATTCTCATCACTTTCTTCTGCACATGGAGCGACCAATAGTTGCATCCTTAGATGGCCACTAAACAACAAGCATTTGGTGAGGTGGTCAATGGTGAGTCAATCAAATGGTCACCAGAGAGCATGTCTCAAGTAAATGCTCCCTAGTTCCTCTGTGAGGAAGATGGGCATGCTTTGTCTATTTCAATCTCCCAACAGACATGGATGCAGTACTTCCTCCTGAACGCAACTAAGAGAAATTCACTACTGCATCAAAGCTGACTCTCACCAGTGGCATGCATATCTCTCTGATTAACATGATTTGTATTTCTTTGCAATAATTTTGACCTGGAATTTTTATGCTAAGGAAGTGCTTGATTCATTTCAGATTTGGTTTTATAACAGAGGGACCCTTCATCCATAGAAAATTTCTAAGCCATCCAGGATGTTGGATGTTGGCATTATTCTCAATTTACTTATCTAGTTGTGGAGGTATTGAGGGAGGAGACCAGTTTATCTCATCTCATAAGGAACTACCCAATGTAAGCACCTTGCCTTCAAGCCTCTCATCTCTTCAAATACCCCAGGAGCAGAGAATGGGTAAAAGTTCCTGAGAGGAGATCTGGAAGGCTGGATTTTCTAACAAGGGAAAAAACAGACTTTGGAAGCCAAGGCTGAGTAGGGACATTTCACCTCTGTATCCCCAGGAGGGATTAGAACATGCTTTTTGAATAGATATAACATTTAAAAAAATCCAGCAGGGACTCATGAAGAACGAGTCATGCTAAAATCATTCTTCACCTGGGCAATTGAAACTGCAGGTGTCCTCACCCTGGGTGTCTGATCTGTCCCCACCTCCCGTGTTGGCTCCCTCTGGTTCACCCTTTAGATAATCCCAGAGGGAGCCTTCAAAACGTACAGATCTGATCGTGCACTCACAAAGCTTTGACATTTCCCTGTTGCCTTGAGGATAAACACCCATCTCCCAAGTCTGCACAAGAGGCCCTGCCCACAGCAGTCTTGCTGCTTTCTTCCAGGACCTCTGGTTTCTGTGTCTCAGGTATACGGAGCTATGTGATCACTCCCATCCAAGCCCCGCTCTCCCTCACATCTGGGCCTTTACCCACTCAATCCCAATTTACCCACGTTTCACGGTCCGTGTGTCGTCTTCTCTCAGAAATCCCTATTCGAAGCTCTGTTATTAACACTGACCCCACCGAATTATGACATTTTAACAGGCTAGCTACGGACTCCTCTCCTTTCTGTAGATTTGTTGTTGTTGTTGTTTTTGATAGGCAGTCATTTGTTGGACATCATTTCCTGGGTCTGGGTAAGGACTTTGCTTTGTCGAGTTGAATTGTTTCTGGAGGTAGTGAACTCCTGTTACCAGCAGAAGAGCTCATCATTTTTATACTTAGAGGGGCCTTTCACCACAGCCTTCGCTCTGTGTGCCTCTGATCATGAGCAGAAGGGAATCAGGGCTTGGCTTGGAAACTCGTAGACCACCGAGAGTTCAGAGAGCCCTACAATGAAAGGGCTGTCTTGACTGAGTTTTCCTCCCATTGTTGTTGTTGTTAAGTGCCCTTGGAGTGGATTCTGACTCATAGTCACCTTGTATAGCATTTCCAAGGAGCAGCAGGTGAGCTTGAAACGCCGACCTTGCGGTTCAAGCCGATCTTGCAGTCCAGTGTATTAATCCGCAACACCATGCCCGGACTTCTTTCCTCCCATAGGCAGTGTTAAGCTGTAAATAAGCAGGAGCCATGACCTTTCTTAGGGACCTGAGGGTGGGGTTGTAGCCTCTGAAGCCTGAACAGAGCTGGTGCCCATCACCCATGACTCATTTCCCCTTTCTCCTTCCTCCACGCCACTCCTGTCTATCCAACTCTCCTGGCCTGGGATATCCTACCGCAGCCTCTTCCAGACTCAGGCTTTCTAAACTCTCTGGGACATCTGCCCAGAGAGAGGAGAGCCTCTGGTGCCTCCCTTCCCAGAATTCTGTGAGGAGCATTTGCCTGGGAAGGGGTCCGGTGAGAGGCCAAGGAGCAGAGCCCCCTTCAGATGGGAAGTGTTTAGTAATTAGCCTTAATGAGGAGGGCAGAATCGCTCATTTCATTGCAGGGAAATGGGATTTTTAAATCATTTTAAGGGCTGTGTCAGTTCTAAAATGGCCTGTCGTACGGCTTCCAAGGGGTTGGTAATTAGTTCTCTTGTCTCTAATGAAAGCAGAGGGGAAAGGGGAGAGTCACTTATTGAACACAGGGCTTACCCTCCAAATAGGCCCTAAATGAAAAGGCAGGTGCAGAGAAGGTGTGAAGGGCAGGCTGAAATCAGCTGGGCCTCGGGCAGAAGGGCATCCAGTCTTTGGGAACCTGGAGACAGAGCTCCCAAGTTCTCCTGAGTTCCCTGAAACCAACCCAGCTCCTATTTTGTAGGATGTTACTCTCATCCCTCACTGTCTAGACTGTGACAGAGGCTGGGGCCTGGTGACCCCAGCCCCGGGGCAAGGGACCTTACTGTTGCCGCAGCTGGAGTATGGAAATCCATAAACCAAAACTAACCTATTAATGTCACGTCAATTCTGACTCATGGCAACCCCACTTGTTACAAAGTAGAACTGCTCCGTGGGGTTTTCTCAGATATAATCTTAGCAGAAGTGGCACTGTGGGTTAACACACTGCACTGCAAAGTCTTGAACCATAAGGTCGGTGGTTCAAGCTCACCAGCCGCTCCTTGGAAACCATATACAGGCTTGCTATGGGTCAGAACCGACCCAACGGCACTTAACAACAATAACAATCTTAGCAGAAGCAGATCACCAGCCCTTTCCGGGTGTATCCAAACTAACCTTAGAAATCCATAGCTCTCATGAAAGGCCAGGGTGAAAAAGGGAGAAGAGGCTACAGGAACCAGACAAAGCAGCGGATTACAACAACTTTTCCTTCAGGGGCTGCTGGTGGAGTGCACCCCTGGTAGCTGATAGGAACCTCCATACCTCAACCCTGTAATACATAGCCAAGAGAGACCCACCTGCCTCAGCCCATCTCTGGGCCCCAGGAGACAGAAAAGTCTCAGAGGAGCCCAGAGGCCGAACCTCTACTCAGAGTTTCTCTCCCATCAGAGCAAACCTGTCAGGCTGACAGCACAAAGATTGGAGAAAAGGAAATGGAGGCTGGATGCACCCATCCTGATGGTCTTCTACAGGGAATCCTGGGAAACTGGGCATGCAGACTCTGGAGAGAAACCTGCTTTTTTGATGTATTCTCTGTGGGATGCAGTAATTCCAAGTGGTCAGAACAATCATCCTAGAATCCCCAGAAGAATGTGTCCCAACACAGCAGAATCATGGAGCCAGGAGAATGGCAAAGGCAGCCAAGAACCAAGCCCAATTTCTTGGTATCTTAGGGAATAATATTTCTTACTAAGCTGGGGGAAAAAAGGGAGAAAGCAGGTGTCAGGGCTGACCTGAGCTTCCTCTTCTCCCTTTACCTCAGGCCCAGAGCAGGATCCTTGGCTACAGAACAAGTCACAGGATGCAGGGGACAGAAGTCTAGACCAGCCTGAGGCCAGGAGACCAGGCTCCCAACAGGCTGGCCAACTCAAATGTGTCCCTGGGCCATTACTTTCTCTCTGGACCTCAATTTATTCATCTGTAGAGTAAGCCCATTAGATAAGATGGTCTCAAAGCATGTGCGAGAAAGGTCATCCCTGGCCACTCTCTCTAAAGCAGGCTTCCCTAACCAACTCCCTGGAATTCAGTACTATCTTTAGCTCTATCATTGGTGTATTTGTTTATTGCCTATCTCCCTATTCGACTGTCTTGTTCACCCAGCACCATGCCTAGCATGTACCAGGCATTCAACTCATGCTTGTGATGGACTGACAGACTGAAGGATGAAGCCTGCCTCACTGATAAATCTTAGGTCCAAGGAAGGAATAATCTGCCTGGGGTCAGACCACTACTCACCCTGCACTGCCTCTGAACTACACCCAATTCAAAACTGCTCATTCCACCCAGTACCCAACACAGGAAAAGCCTGGGAGCATGCTCAATTGAGATGTACCGTGAAATCCGAAGTGTTCCAGAGTCGTCCTCACTCAAGGACCAGATGCTCAGTGGGGATGGGCTGTGAAGGGGAGAAGAAATGGGGAAGGGGGTCTAGGTGCTTTGTTATGCATGAAATCCACCTCAGGACTGGCAGAGTTTCCAGGTGGCAGTTTTACATGAAGGTAACCTGCATGGATCCAGACCAGGCCTGAGTTCAAACCCTACCTCTGTCATTTACTGGAACAGCTCTTTGAGCCTCAATTTCTTTAATTAAATTTCTTTAATGATATTGCTGAGAGATTTAAACAGGATGAGTCATGTCTGCTATTGTCAACTTTACTTCTTTATTTATGAAAGCCCACTTTGTTTGCCTGGACAGGATTTAACCCATTGGTTTCAGGATGCAGCAAGAGGCCTATCTAAGGTATGGCAGATATGGTATGTGCTCTGGGTAACACTTGAATGGTGGCGCCAATGAGCAGTTTCCTCAAGTAGACATCCAGAAGTGCAGCAAGGGGAGGGCAGATGGGAGCATTCACTTCCGGGAACAAGTCCAAGAGGACACCGGACGGGCACAGTATGACATTCTGAGAAAGTCAACTAACTGAGGCAGTTGAACAAGAGGGGATAAGGTGTTTCTGCTACTCATTATCAACATCTGTTCATTTTGAAACTGGGGGGTGGGAAGACCCTGAGTGCACAAATGTTGTTACTAAGTGCTGTTAAGTCGGTTCCGACTAATAGCAATCCTGTATAGGGCTTCCAAGGGGCAGCTGGTGAGTTTGAACTGCCAACCTTGTGGTTAGCAGTCCAGTGCTTATCCTCCAATGCTACACCAGATGCATGAGTTGTTGTTGTTGTTGTAACGTGCCGTTATATCGGCTCCAACTCAGAGCTACCATGCATAGAGTTTCCAAGGAGTGGCTGGTGGATTAGCAGTCCAGTGCTGACCTTCCAATGCTACACCAGGTGCACAAATATGAAGGTACCATTTAGAGATTGCCCTCTCTGCACTCCTGGGTGTACTCCCAGGAATAGCCTTTGTTTGAGGTGAAGCAGGAGGCAGCTGTGGTGAGCCCAGGTCTCCTGCCTGGGAGGTGAGGGCGTGAAAAGAGGTCCAGGACTGCTCTGGGACCTGGGGCTGCTTGGTCCTCAGTGGACCTAGTGCTATTGTAGGAAGTGAACATCCCCAACAGTGCCCACATGCTCTGATGTTCACCACACATGAACTAGTCACAATAGTGATCTATTAACTCACAGCAATTGATAGTCGGTGCTGTCAGCACACCCCTTTTAAAGATGAAGAAACTCCTCACCTATCTTAAGATGAGAGTGAGGCAACCTGCTCAAGGCCATACAGCTGCTGAGTGGAGGATTATGATCTGAACCCACGGAATCTGACTACTGAATCTATGTGCACAATCACCCTTAATCACCACCCCCGCAGCCCTCTGCCTCCCCTGCCATCCTCACTTCATATTTGACCACTAAATTCTTCCTAGATATCTCTCTCACACATATATATGCTGTTGTTTCCGACCCATAGCAACTTTGTATAGGGTTTCCGAGGAGTAGCTGGTGAGCTTGAACTGCTGACCTTGCAGTTCAAATGGCTTTGCAGTCTGGTGTATTAACCCACAGCGCCACACCAGGACTATATATATATATATAGTTGTTGCTAAGTGCTGCCGAGTCAGTTCCAACTCATAGAGACTCTGTATAAATTTTCCGAGGAACAGCTGGTGAGCTTGAACCACTAATCTTGCAGTTTAAACCAACCTTGCAGTTCAGCACATTATCCTACAGCGCCACACCAGGACTCCATATGTAGATATAAATACAACACACACACACGAGGATGAGTCAAAAATTATCTGTACTTTGGTTGTAGAATTTATTTCAATCTATTTTTAGAAAAGACAAATACGTCATTTTTTGACATAATCTCCTTTGTCCATCTGTCAACAAGCTTTTGTGTTCCCTTATTTTAAAATGTTTTAGGCTGAGCTGAGGCCATCAGTGCACCACTTTCTTCATTTCTTCATCAGAGGTGAATCTTCATCCTCAAAGATCTACTTTCGGGGACCAAACAGGTGAAAGTTTGATGATGGAGCAAGGTAAGTACCATAGGGAGGATACTTTAACACCTCAAAAGGAATATTTTTCAGAGTGTCAGCAGTGTGGGCAGAGGTGTGCAGATGTGCATTGTCATGTAAGAACTCAATGCCCTTGGATAGCAGTCCTCTGAATGTAATCCAAAGTTTAGGCTTCAGGTCTTCGGTGAGCATCTCACTGTACTAAACACTGTTGATTGTTGAACCTTTACCCCGATAATGTTCCAATACAGACCCTTGAGAAGCCCAGAAAACCGTAAGCAATTTTCCAGCTGATGGTTGACTTTTGAACTTTTTTTTTTTTAATGAGTGGGGATGTTTCCATTCCATACTATGCCATTTGAAATCCTGGTGTGGCATTGTGGGATAAATCAATGGACTGCACGGTTGGTTTGAACCACATGGTCGGCAGTTCAAACTTACCAGCTGCTCCTTGGAAACCCTATACAGGGTTGGTATGAGTTAGAATTGACTAGACAGCATTTAACAACAACACTGCCATTTACTCTCAGGCTCGGAGTGACGAGTCCATGTCTCATCACTAGTAATGATTTTTCAAAAAGAAACTTTTTCCTTCCTTCAAGTATTGGTCCCAATTTTGTTTGCGGATGTCCAAACGCTTCTGTTTCTGCTCTTCTGTGAGTTGTTTTGGTACTTATCTTGCACAGACTTTTCAGAACTCAAATCTGTCGTGGATTATTTCATAGGCAGAGAGCCATGACTGATTTTCAAATGATTTGTCACATAATCCACTGGTACTGGTCTAGTCAACAGAATCATTTCATGAGCACGCTCAATGCTGCCATCAGCCATGGACATTGACAGGTGTTTTAATGTAATGGAGTGTAGATCATTTTTGACTCATCCTCAAATAGATGTATGTGCATATATATGTTTGTGTATTATATATGTTCATGCTGTAGTTAGTGCCGTGGAGTTTGTTCTGACTCATAGTGACCCTGTATAGGGTTTGAGACTTTAAATCTTCACAGGAGCAGAACTCCTCATCTTTCCCCAGTGGAGTGTCTGGCAGGCTCAACCATGACCTTTGTGTTTCCCAGAGCAGTGCTTATCGCATGGAGCCACAGTGCTCCCCAAAAAATACCTATACAGGGTCCCTATGGGTCAGAACTGACTTGAGGGCACTTAACAACAACAACATATATATTCATATCATCAGGTTCCTCACTGGAGGATCCATCATGGTTGAACACTGGGGTGGAGGAACAATTCAATGGTCAAAGTAATCCCTCAAGGCTAAGAAGGAACATAAAGTGCTATTTGCGTATCATTTACATCGTATTAGGAATTGTGTATAATCTGGAGATGATTTAAAGAATATAGAAGGATGTGTACGGGTTATATGCAAATACTATACCATTTTATATAAGGGACTTGAGCAGCCTTGGATGTTGGTATCTGTGGGGGTCCTGAGAGGCAGCAGTATATGCATGCATGTATATAAATATTATATAAAACCAAGAAATCACACCCTTTGCCAGTTTAACTCATAGAAACCCTATAGGCAGAGTAGAACTGTACTATAGGGTAGAACTGTCCTATAGGGTTTCTGAGGTTGTAAATCTTTAAGGAAGCAGACTGTCACAAATTTATCCTTCATAGCGGCTGGCAGGTTCTAATCACTAATTTTCTTTTTGCACCGAATGCTTTAAGATAGTGCCACCAGGCCTCCTTCCATATACGAGGGAACTTTAAATATTTGTGGGAAAATGGAATAAAAGCATAATGGAATTTTTCCATAAAAATGTTAAAGCCCCTTGTATACATACAGACTCAGACATATGTACAAGGATAAATCAAAAAGTACTACTGGTAGGCTTCCAGTTCATACACGCACGGCCTTATTCCCAATAAAATGTGTTTAAGCCATGTCTCTGCAATCCATAGATGGCTACAAGCAAGCTCTCTCAGTAACAATGTCTTAGTACCTTTAAGGAAAAAAAAGATCCAATCAAACAGTGGCTTCCGAGGGGATCTGTTCGGTCAGTTATCAAGGCAGAGAGGTCAGTTCAGAAGGATATGACAACTAGTTTATTTTTAATTCCCAAAGGGTAATCTTGATATATTTTCTAGAAGGACACAGGATGATCACAGGGGCTTAGTCTGAAGAAGTTTTAAGAAAATTAAAAACTGGCATTGGTGAAAAAAAGGACAGGAAAGTTGTGCTGAAGAATTTTTCCCCCATCATGACAATGCACCTCCTCATTCTTTGAGGGTAGCCAGGGTTGTTATAGGAGAAATTCATTGGGAAACTACCCCATCTACCCAACAGCTCTGACTTGTCCCTTTAGACTTCTTTTTGGTTCCCAAACTTAAAGAACATTCCAAGGGAACACAATTTGAATCCCTCAATATATCAAAATTGCTGTATTGATGTGGAAGAAATGGAAGAGTGCCGAATTCTTTGGTGAAAGGTTAGAGAGAAGGAAACAGTACTTTCAGAAGTATGTAGAGTCAGATGGAGGTTACATGGAGAAGCAATAGCTCCCGATTTTGATCTTTTGTTTAATAAAGGTTTCTATGATTTTGTAGCAGCACTATTTATTTGACTTGGAGTGTGATGCTGTAGGATAAGCCCTGGATCACAAGGTCATTTGAACTGCAAGGTCAGCAATTCAAACTCATTAACTGCTCCTCGGAAACCCTATACAAGCTTGCTATGAGTCAGAACCAATTTGATGGCACTCAACAACAACAACTTTTGGACTTATCCTTGTTATCCGCTGTCAAGTCAACCCCTGGCTCATGGTGAACCCCTGTGCACAACAGAACGAAATGTTGCTGGGGTCCTGCACCATCCCCCAAAATGCAGACTGGAGCATTGTGATCCACAGTGGTTTCACTGGCTGATTATTAGAAGTTCATCACCAGATTTTCTTCCCAGTCCACTTTAGTCTGGAAGTCCCATTGAAACCTGTTGGGCATCGTAGCAACACACAAGCCTCCACTGACAGACGGGTGGTGCCTCTTCTCTGCCTCTCTGTCTCTCTGCCGTGTCTCTGTCCTGGGTAAGTGTCATCTGTGCTGGCAGGTGAGTGAACCTGGAACATCAGGACAGGTAGTAGTAGAAGGGTATTCCAAGGAGACCTCTAATCCTCTCTGGGAAGAGACAGAGAGAGCCCCATATTCCCCAAGGGCAGTAGGGGCACCCATTAAAACAAGCTGTGTGGCCTCAGTTGTTCTACACTATTAGGATCTGGAAGACAAAACCAAATTTGCCAGAACTATAGGAAATCCTAGCTCCCTGGCAGCTCCCTGTTCTTTTCATAGAAGTGTTTGTAAATAGAGTCCTAGGCAGGATCCCACTGAACCAGTGCCTCTCTGAAATCTGTTTGTGCCCCAGAGAGGGCAAAGTAGATATAGAACCCCAGTCCAAGTTCTATAGACAGCCCAAAGTCCTCTGAGCCCCTGAGGGGGAGTCCTGAAGCACAGACATTCCCTGTGAAGGCCATAAGCTCTGCAAACACCCAATGCTGGCAGGACAGTCTGGGGCCTTAAATTCTCGGCAGCACCCACGGGAAGCCTCCAAGAAGTATGCAGTCTGGAAGTCTTCCAAGATGGGGAAATTGGTGTGCTGCAGAGTCCAGTAGTACAGAGCAGTCCACCAGCTCTCACGAAGGAAAAGGATGAAGCCCAGAAAAAAAATATATTTGAGAGTTCAAAAGATTGAATCCAAGTTTAGTTGTTCTCTTTTTTGAAATCATTTCTAAAACTGTTTTTTCCTTGTCTGTGTCTCTCTCTGTAGGTGGCTGCTAGGTTCCCTGATCCCTGAGGCTGGACCCAGGCCATGGTGCAGCCTCTCCCTCTTCCTGTCAAGGCAGTTACACAGTGAAGCCCCTCTCACCCCTGACCCCTGATGGAGGTTCTAAGCAGAAGCTACTCGCCACTTTTCTAGGTCTGGACCTGAGGCCCTGGAACGACAGTCAAGAGACTCCAACACAGGTATAAGGAGCCCCACCCAGGGACAGGTGTTTCAGGAAGGAAACACAGGAGGTCAAAGGAGAAACCACAAGGTTGGAAATGAGTTGGATGAGACTTGTTATGGGAGCATGGGACCTGCCATCAGGGGAGGGTCTGTCAGTGTTGGAGACTCCTGGGGCCTCCAGGTGAGCTCAATATGGTAGCAGGAGCAGGCAGGAACAGAGATGTTCCAAAGCCAAGGACAGACACACTTGGTGCTGAGTGGCAAACAAGGCACATATATGAGGAAGCTTAAGAGCAACCTTCTGTAGAGGAACCAGGCTGAAGAGATCTGTAGCATCCCTCAGTCTCATGTCTCGGGGACAGCAAGCTCCCACTTGGAATCCCTTTTTGGGTAAAGCCATCTGAAGTCCGGGGACAGGAGTACTCCAGGTACAGAGATAGGTCTATTCATGAGGGTTCTAATGAAATGCACTCTTTTCTGAGTTTTGGCTGTGTGTGTGCATGTGTTCATCTGGGTATTTCTCATGATAAACCAGATTTGATGATGTATTTTTCTGGACCCATTTACCTTCATCTCAGACTATTTTTATTCATTCATTTCCAGGTAATTACAGTTTTAGAAGAAGTATACAAAGGGGGCTTCAAAAAGTTCATAAGAAAATTCCATGATCTTTAAATTCCATTTTTTACAAACTTTCTGAAGCCTCCTCATATAGCTAACTAGCCACTTGAGAACTGAGAGCATTCTCCCACTAGAATCTTCACCAACGACGATGCACAGTTGCAGCTACAGGCGGCCCTAGCTTCAGTGACTGACAGCTTCAAAATTCACTAGTCTGCCTGTGAACTGTTCGTCTGGTAAGGGAGAAAGGAATGATCTCCATGTAGCGGTAAGGTTGGTAAAGTAGAGGACCAATGAAAATGAGGAAGCTCCTTAATAAGATGGGTTGACCCAGTAAGGCTGGATCAACCCTGGGCAGTGTTCTGTTCTGTTGTGTATAGGGTGTCTATGAGGTGGAACAGACTCGATGAGGTCTTCTGATCAGGAATTTCATGCGGGTTCCACCCACAGTCCTATTTGTCCCATGATATTTCTGGAACCCAACCCAAGAGGAGACAGTATCATGTGACATTTTATGATGGGCCCCAAAGGCAGGAGTTCACTTGAAGTGTCAAGATGGAAATAAACTTTCCACACATGGGTTGTGCGGTCCAACTTCAGGCCAAGGAGTGGATGGAGGCATAGTAGGCATAGTCCATGGGTCCTAGGTCCCGTGTTATGGTGTCACTGACACCAGGTCTCCAAGGAAGGCCGGGAGTGAGAAGGACTGGTGAGGGGAAGAGAGGACTCATGCATATTACAGTACAATCTTCCACCACATCCCCACCACCCAGCTCCCACATGCCCCAGGCTGAGGCTAAGGCCAGTGTAGCCTCTGATAAGTCACCTCAGCTCTCCTTGCTCCCTTCCCCTTGCTTCATACTTACCCCATTTCTCCTATAGGGAGGAGAGTCAGGGTTTGCCTGGGTCACTCCTCAGGGTTGGGAGTCTTCTCTAGGCACACCTTCAGCAGCTATTCCAGTCCTGCCTCAGTTGCCGTGCTACAGAGAGCTTATCATTTTATTTCAAAGGAGAGCTTGGCTTCCACTTGCTTCCTTCCCTTGTATTGGTTTCCACAGCTGCTGAGGTCATGCCTGGTTGGATTCTTCTTGAGGGCCGCTGTGGGCTGCCATGGGCCTCCCCCAGCAAGGATATTCCTATTCAGGACCACAACGTCCTAAGTAGCTACCCCATCTTTCCACAGAAGCACAAGACTTCACAGTGTAGATTTGAGCCTCATGCTGCCCTAGGGATTAGATCATGCCTTCGCATGGAGTAGGGTGATAAGACAACTATCAGTGGGTCCATGGTGCTGGACTTGGTATAGTCCATGTCCTATCAGCTGGGGTGGATGTCCCCTGGCCAACTATGGGGTGGGCACTGGGGCCCTCTTAGAAGGCCAGCTGTACTCTTGGGGGCTTTTAAGCCTGGATGCCTGACTTCGAGTCTATCTCATTGTGAGTGAATTAATTGTTGTGCAACCCAGAGTGGTGAGACAAGTTAATTACATAATTACTGCAAAATGACATGTTATTTCATGGCTGCAATATGGTAACTCTGTTGGAAACAACTGTAATTGCCCAGAAACTGCATTCGAGTGGCTCCGTTATGTGTCGATAGCCATGTAATTAACTTGCGTAACAACTTCATCTGCAGCAAACTCTGATGGTACGAGTTGGGGCCCTTGGGGTGGGCATAGTCATCCTAGACCTAAGGGCCTGGCATTGGGGGCTCTGCTACAATCCAGGAATTGCTTTGTGCTTTCCAGGCAAGCAAGAAAATGCCTCATAGTGAACACCAGCCCTCTGTGTCTCTCCCTATACAGTCAAACTCAGTCAACCTCACACCTCTCCAGGGTCACACTCACACGGGACCCATGTTACATGTTAACACCTGCTGCAGCCAGATCAATGTGCTCCTTTTCATTGACAATGGAAGACCCCAAATTGAGACCATCTACCCCAAAGTCCTAATGGTCTCCTCCTAGGGCTGGACCACTGGCCACCAAACCACATCTTGGAGAGGTATCCCCCCCAACCCCTGCACCCGTAAGAGCACAACCCACTTACTCAAAGTGAAGGGGCACATCCCACCCTATCCCAGCCTTCCTTGCCCAGGCTGGGCCCATGAGCCTCCTCCCTTCTTAATCCCATTCACTGATACCTTGTTCAGTGCTTGGCTCTGTGCTAGGCACTGTGGCTGCAGCCAAGACCAAAGTAGCATCCCTGCTGCGCTCGGTGAGCATCTTGGTGTCTGTCTGTCTAGGCTGGCCTGGCTGTCTCTGACCCACCAACTTGTCTGCTAGTCTCTGCTGTTTCCTGATGTGGCCCTCTCTCCTGTCTGCTAGTATGTGTACCCATCTGACTTTGTGTCCAAGGACTTGTCTGTCTCTGAATCTTCACAGATGACTGTGTCCACAGGATGGAGCAGGCCCATCACAGGTCTCCGTCAGTGTTCTGTCCTTACCAGGATGAGGACTTGCTCTCCTGGCTTTTCTGCCTCCCACCCCCCACGTCGAGTTCCTCAGAGCAGGCACTGTGTCTGACCCCTACTTTATCCATATATTTGATTTGCCCTGGGTGGCATCAGTTGGCAGCACAGGATTAAACACACAGAGAAGGTGTGTTGACTGACTGCAGGAAAGCCTCCAGCCAAGGAACACAGGATTGTTTTCGCCCACCCACAGAGCAGAGAGCTGGGCTTCATGTCAGTACCAAACAAATGCTGTCTGTCTCCCTGAAAAGGAAAAGGGGCCTACAAATGGGGCTGGCTTGGTGGGGAAGCTCAGGATTTAGTCTTCCTGTGGAGGAAGACCTGTTTGGAGCAGTCAATCTGAGGTCTCAGTAGGGAGATAGTTAGGAACACTCTTGGGGGCTTGCTCAGGGCCAGGGTATTTGCTCTGCTCAGGAAGCAGGGAAGACACCCAGTTCCCACATCTGGGGTGGGGTGTTTCCATGTTGTCTCCCTCCCTCCAACTGCTTTCCTCTAAAGCCAGCCTGGAGACCTCTTGCTGACAACATGCTCCATGCCCCAGCCCTTGAGGGACAATGATGAGGGCCTTGTCCCTCCCCAAGCAGAAGGGAAGGGGCCACAGATCTGTGACAGTCACGTGAACAATGCAGAACAACCTCCCCGGAAACATTCATAAGTTTAATCCACGCCAGTAATAAAATCGCATTACATTTCTCATAAAATAAATGTTCCCATTTATATACAGAAGACGGACTGTACAGGCCCAGCCTGGCCCCAGGAGGGTCACACACAGACAGGCAGCGGCAGTGGAGGAAGGGCCGTCCCTCCCATTGAGGATGGAGAAGTTCTAATGCGGCAGGAGAGTGGCTGGCCAGCCGGGTGAGCGGGTAGACAGACGGGCAGACGGACAGATGGGCCTGAAGGCCATGCGCCAGGCGTTACTGAACCTGGGACTCAAAGGTACCATTGAGTTGGCCCTCCTCATAGTCCATCTGACACAAGATCATATTGTTCTTCAGGAAGAATTTGTCTCCCACACAAAACCTGGAAAATCCAAGCAAGAAAGAGAGAGAGGCATGGGACAGGTCCCAGTGGGTAGTGGGGGCTCCAGACAGACCTAGCCTGGCCCAGTGGGGTCAGCGGGGCCAAGATGTATACTCCTTGAACTTGCCATAATGTTCTTGTTGTAAGTGCAGTCTGTTGAGTTGGTTCCAACTCATAGTGACCCTGTATAGGGCTTTCTGAGTAGCAGTTGGTAGATTTGAACTTCTGATTTTGGGGTTCACAATCCAGTGCAGATGCTATAGTGCCATACCAGGAGTCCATGCCATAACAGAGGGGTATTAAAAGTACACCCCTAACCTGGACCATGACCTCAGATCAGTCCAGCCTGCAGCCAGGCCCTGCAGTCTAGGTTGGGAGGACAGACAGTCCGCCTGGGACACAGGCCTTCCTTAGCTAGCTCTCCCATGGAGGTGGGGGCCAGGGTGGCATTGGCAGGAAGGTGCAAGAAAAGCCTACCCTAGTGTTGTAGGACAAGCACTGGACTACAAGGTCAGTTTAAACTGCAAGGTCGGCAGTTCAAACTCACCAGCCACTCCTGGGAAACCTTATATAGGGTCACGATGAGTCAGAACTGACTTATGGCATTTAACAGCAACAGCAGTCCCAGAGTAAGGAGCCCTGGTGGCACAACTAACAAGCGCTTAGCTGCTAGCAAAAAGGTTAGTGGTTCAAAACCACCCAGTGGCTCCATAGGATAAAGACCTGACAATCTGCTCCTGTAAAGATTAAACAAACAAACAGGAAACCCACTGCCACTGAGTTCGTTCTGAATCATAGTGACCTGTGTACACTTTCCAAGACTACAGGTCTTTAAGGGAATAGACAACCTCATCTTTTCAGAGTCTGGTGGGTTGAAACCGAGCCTCTGCAGTGAGCAGCCCAATGCTTAACCCACAGAACCAGCAGGGTGGCCTAGAAAATCCTGTGACATAGTCTACTCTGGTACATGGGTTTCACTATCCATCCAACATGGGCTTGGTGGCACCTAAAAACAACAGTTCTACAGAGAGAGAGAGAACACAGAAACACAGTAAGACCAAGAGAGGAAAGAAGTGCAGAGAGGTAGACATGGGGGCATGGCTGACCTTCCCAGACCTCGGTTCCTTCCCCCAGCTTAACAGAGGGCTTTGTGAAAGGCACTCTTCACAGGGTCTGTGGGGTTCCAGGGATGTCTTTCCAAGAGGAGGTGACCCTAGTCCCACATCCTCTTCCCTAAGAAGGCCCTACTTTGTCCCTCAGTCCTACTCAAGCCTTGTTCCAGCCTTCTCCAAAGATGTTCCCAGAGCAGTCATAGCCTTGAGAATGATCCCCCAGGATCACAGGCCTAATTCCAGAAGATCCCAGTCCTACCACCAGGTGGCGATGCAACTTCACCAAGTCCAACTAGCAGTGAGTCGGCCTGGAGCCCCATTCAGACCAACGTTCCTTGCAGGTCCCTGTGGGCCTCGCCTTCTAGAAACACTTGTATGAGCTCCTACCAGACTGGGGTGCTCCTGAGCAAAAGGGCTGAAGGCTCTGCTCTCTAGATCCCTGGGGGCTTCCACAGGATTGGGGGACTGAGTAGGGACCAAAAGATCAGAAAGGATGCAGGACTGCAACCAGAGTCACAGGAGTAGGGTCAGGATGGAGGGGTCATTCCCTGCAGGGTGTTTGTTCTCTTTTTCACATAGGATGTACATGCAGACATACATGTAGATAGTACATGCACAAGGACACAGGGCACACAGATATCCTCCCTCACACGTGGATATTTAAAACCCATGTACACACATGCCTAATTGCTCCACCGTGCACATGAGACACAGTGTATGCACACGTACCCCTTGCACATGGATACATGCATACATGCACATGCATATTCCCACCATGCACATTCAGAAAACTCACACATTAAAAAAAGCAAAACCCACACTGTCTTTGAGCTGATTCCGTCTCATAGCGACCCTGTGTGTAACAGAATGGAACTGCTCCATAGGATTTTCTTGGCTGTAATGTTCTGGGTGGGTTTGGACAGCCAGTCTTTAGGTTAGTTAGTAGGAAAGCACAAACTGCCACCTAGGGGCCTCATGCATATTCCCATCTACATTCACACAAAAATGTTCCACACAAATGTGCACACAGAGTCCATGAGCGCACGCATTTGACTACAGGGCTTAGGCACACATAAGACAAATCTGTAAATGTGTGCCCCTGACAACTTGCAAGCTACGCCTAAAGCCATGCACGCACAGAAACTGCATTTGCACGCATGCATGCCACGACAGGGCTCCTGGTCTGACCCAGTAGGCCTCAGGCTAGGTTCTGATGGGTGTGTTGGGTCCACCGCCAGGCCAGAACTCACCTCTGGTTGCAGAGTTGGCAGGCAAAGCAGTCGAGGTGATACACGTTGTCCCGGGCCCGCATCACCATCTCAAAGGCTGGGATCAGCTTGCTGCAGGCAGCGCAGTTTCCAGTGGTGCCGAAAAGCCTGCCCAGGAAGAGTACAGAGGGTTCACATTGAAGGGGCAGCTTCCAGCTAGGGCCCATGCTGCCCTCCACACCTGTGGACTTAGCAGTTGGTCTGGGCAACAGGGCAGGAACCCAGGTGGCAGAGCTAAGATTTTGACAAGAAACTAGACTTCAGAGACATTGGCACACCTGTCCAGGAGGCTGGTATCTGGAGTCAGGGGTCAGCTGACACTATCTATCCCTGGGCTGACAAGGACCCCTTCCCTGGCTCCCAGTAGGGTCTCTCAAGCAAGTGGGGGGCCACCAGCAGAACACCGAGCTGGTAACTGAGCTATGGCTCCAGACTCACAGAATTTTAGAGACCGTCATTGAATCATGCATGAGTTGTATGTCCTCAGGCAAGTCACTGAGTCTCATTTACCTAAACTGAAAAATGGGGGTAAACTATATCCTTCACAGGGTTGTTGTGAAAACAGTTGAAAATTCTCACTCACAACTCATTGATTAGACACCTCTGGAGCATTTGTCAGACACTGTTTGTTCTGCAAGCTCCGCAAAGCATCTTGGTAACAGCGCCATGAAACAGGTACTATTGTTATCTTCACTTCAAAGATAAGGGGGCACAGAGAGCTAAACAACTTGCCCCAAGTCACAGAGTCTGACTCCAGAGAGTGTGTTCCTACCCACTGCGTAATGTTACCTCCCCATTTTAAGAGTACAGGGTTGTTGTTGTTAAGTGTTGTTGAGTTGTTCTGACTCAGCAACCCTGTCTAGGGTTTCCAAGGAGCGGCTGGTGAGTTTGAACCACTGACACTGAAGTTCAAAATGACCTTGCAGTCGAGTGCTTATCCTACAGTGCAAGAGTATATGATATTAATATATTATTTTTCTGCTATCAACTCATGGTATGACTTACCTAGGCCTCTTCCTTTTACTGAGTCTCAATTTATTCCTTAGTAAAATGGGGGCTGTTAGACTAGACACTCTCTTCAACGATCCTTCTAAAATAGAAGTGGTGCCAAAAGGAAGCCCCAAGGACACTTGGCACAAATGCCTCTTTGAGGCAGCACTCCTCCTCTTACCCGCTGGTTGCACACCTCTAAGGACAAGGAGCTTACTTCTCCTCCTCACACAGGTCAATCCTTAAGTGGTTGGTCCAACGATCGGAGCCAATCAGGTTCCTCCTTGCTTCTTGTTTGCACACTAGCACAACAAGCCCCCAGCAAGGTGTTGTTGTTGTTGTTAAGTACCATCAAGTCGATTCCGACTCATAGCGACCCTGCATAGGGTTTCCAAGGAGCGACTGGAGAGCCGGAACCACCGACCTTGCGATCAAATGATCTTGCAGTCTGGTGTGTTCACCCACAACGCCACACCAGGACTCCCCTCAGCAAGGTAAGGGGGCTAAAAATGTGGGTGTGAGGCCCGCTAATCCCTGATTTGTCCAGCTCAAGTTCAGGTGCTGCAGACAGACTCTGGCTCCATTATTCATCAGTTTGAGCTGCCTTGTGGCTCATATTAAGGCAGACAAAGGCTGGGAGGCAGCATCTGCTGGCCAAGACAAGCCTGTCTTGCCACCAGCCCAATGAGCTGCAGAGGGGAGGGCTCTGAACAGCCATCCTCTGGGACTGAGAAACTCAATGAAGCCTCAACCCCATCCCCAGCTTACCAGCTTCCTTGGTCTAAAAGTAATTCCTTTTGCTCTTAACCAAAGCCCAGATAAAAACACCTTCAGCCCCCTGCAGCTGTCAGGACAGGGCCCAAAGTGCTTATGAGTGCTCTGGCTTGGCTGAGCAGGTAGTCCTGTGTTGTGATCCTTCCTTTCCAAGTTCTGGGGGCCCATTAACACTCTGCCAGCTCGCCACACCCTGGTAGGTTCACCCTAAGGTCTGTCCCAGATCTTAGAAGGGGGAGTCCCCAGGAGCATCCTTCTTCAACCAACATTCCTAGCTTCCACCTTTCCCTTCTGGTCCCAGCCTGGAGCATGGAGTCACAGATTCTGATTTATTGCTTCACTTTTAAAAACTCATGCAAAAAGCAAAAGGTAAAAGAGAAGGTGTAGGCAACTAGATCTCAGGCTCTTTTGGGAAGTGGGGGAACCTCCAATGATAACCTCCTTCCCACCTCTCATGTCCAGATCTAAGCAAGGGGAGCGCCACATAGCCTCTGCTCCAACCTGTTAATGAATGCACTGGGCCTTCCTTCCCACAAGGCCCGGCCACCATCCAGCAGCCTTCAATTGAGCCAAATGCAGATGCTGGGTCTCAGCCAAGGACCCTGCTTCATGGCTTCCTTCCAGCCTTGATGATGTCATAAATGGCCTAAAGGAGGGTTAATTGGGGGAGGCAGCCTCAGGGAATAAGGATCCAGGTTGTTGGGGGGAGGGGAGGTTGAGCTCTGGGGAATGCCAGGCAGGGAGGCAGAGCCCCATTATTGGTTTCACCACTTCAACAAGGAATAAACTAAGGCTGAGAGAAGGGCATAAACCCAAAAGCTCAGAGCTCATTCAAACCCAGGTCTAGAAGTTCTAACATCAACTCCTGTTCCTAGCCTCCACCTCTCCCTCTGCCAGGCTCCCTAGGCATATGGACTGCCTCATTCCCAAGGCTGCCTAGAACAGGAGGGAGGTGAGCACTGGGGAGAAATAGGAAGGAGACTTCATCAGGGCAGAGGGGCCCACAGAAGTCAGAGCTTCCTCATCTGCGCCCCCCAGTCCCTCTGAGATCCCAGGACAGGTGAGTCAGAAGCACCTGACAAAGGCAGGAGCAGAGTCTCCTCAGGCTCTCTCAGGAAGCTTATCTCAGGTGCCCATCAGGTATAAATGGTCTGAACCAGTGCTGGGCACTGAGGATAAAGTTACAGACATGGCCCTTGATATCTGGAAAGGCAGGACTGTCAGGGATGATGGACACACAGACTGGGTCGACATCAAGGGACAGAGTCACACCGAGTCCTGAATGACTAGGATGGGGGGCAGCCCACCTTAGGTAGTCACGCCGGCACAGGATGAGGTTAGCCTTGGTGTAGAGGGTGGAGCCCACTTCGCCCAGGCGGCAGTCACAGCAGGCACATTTGAGACAGTCTTCGTGCCAGTACTTGTCCAGCGCCTTCAGCAGGTAGCGGTCCTTGATCTTGCGGTTACAGCCTGCACAGCCCTTCTGCTTCCCTTTGGGCTGGACGGAGAGCATCGGCATGCCTGTGGACAGACAGACAGACAACACAGGACTGACACTGTGGCTCCTCAAAGAACTTCCTGTGGAAATAGCACATCCCTTAGGAGTGTGGATGGGAGGACTCACTGCTTCTCTTAGCTGGCCACTCCAGAGCTGGGGTTCTCATGAGTCCTCACTTTATCCCTAATAACCTCTTTCTTTGAACTTCAAGGCATAACCTGTTCCTTAGACCCTGAGAAGATCCCTTCAGAGGATGAAGGCGGCGACAGGAACCCCAAGTCTGCGCTGCTCCAGGTCACATATACAGCCTCAGGCAAGGGCCTTCCTGAGAGGTTTCTCCCCATCTCAGATACTGCTTCCTATGTGGTTCCATCCAGAGGTAGCCTGCAGCCCAGCTCCTGAAGCCAGGATTCCATTGGCTCTTTCAGAAACTCTAGAGTCTCATGAGCTTGGGGCCCACTAGGACTTCCAACTCTTTTTGCCATCTCAAATCATCCTCACAATGTTTGTATGTGAACATTTTAACCTAAATGATCAGGCTACAGTAGTTTTATGTTGTTTTTAAAATTTGTTCATGTAGAAATACATTGTTGTCACTGTTGTGTGCTGTCTAGTCAATTCCAACTTGTAGAGGGTTTCCTTCCAAGAGCAGCTGGTGTATTTGAACTACCAACCTTGTGGTTAGCAGTCTAGTACTTATACTACAGTGCCACACCAGGGCTATGTTATTAAGTGCTGTTGAATCCAGTCCAACTCACAGTGACCCTGTACAGGATTTTGAAGGAGTGGCTGGTGAGTTTGAACTGCCAACCTTGAGGTCCAGGGGTTATCCTACAGCTCCATACTAGGACTCTACACCAGGGCTATTGGGGTATTTTAAAACAAGGTGAAATGAAATGCCCTCTGACACCCTCAGGAGAGAGCAAGTGGCTCTGGAGACCCTGGCACTTGCTGGGACGCAGCTGGGCCTGGCCTAGATAAACCTCTACTCAGGACTGTTGCTAGCAGGATGAAAACTTGTCAGTTGCCCTGACCTGAGGGAGACGAGGTTGTGAGCCTCTGGATCCTCATACCTCCCACCAGGATAAGAATCTCTGAGCCACCAGTCCCTTCCCAGGGCTCATGCAAGCGTCCCAACCTACAACAAAGCACCATGTGTGGTGTTCCCCAAAGGGGCAGGGCCTCCAACTAGGCCATACACACACACACACACATACACAAGTGTGCACACATGCACACAGAGTAATGGACTCCTAGCCCCTCCTCTAAGGTGACTACAGGGAGGGATGGTTGAAGAGGTGGTGAGGACAGTGCCTGGAATTCCATGTGTTCACGAACCTCCTGAGGCTTGGCTGTGGTGAAGAACCTCAGGGAGTCTCAGACAGGCTTGGCTTGGAAGGTAGTCTGAGAATTCCTCATGCAGATGGGTGCAGGGGAAGGGAGCTTCCTTTCCCAAACAAGCTACTCCTCTTGAGGGAAGTGCCCACCCTCCCAGCCTCTCTGGCTTTCCAAGAAGCCCCTGCAATTTTCATCTCCAAAGTTCCCTGCTCTCTCTATCCTCCCAGCCCCAGGCATTCCTCACATTCCTGTCCCATACTCACTGCCTTGCTTGGTCAATGCCCTTGCTTTCCCTTCCTTCCTATCCGATATGATCTTTTCTAGGATTTCAAAAAGGAACCAGCCACCAAGAGTCTCAGATCCACAGACGACAGGTAAGAAGGGCGCTCAGAGTTCTTCTAGTTACATGTCCTTATTCTACAATCAAGGAAACTGAGGCCCAGATGGATACAGGGGCCAGTGTAAGTCACTGATCAAGCTGGCCCCAGTGCTCCTCCCCTCCCTGTGCTTTCTCAGCCTGCTGCCTCCTCAGGCTTCTAGTCCCTGGGCCAGGGCGGCCCTCCAGAGCTCAGGGCCATAGGGAACAGGTGAAGGATGGACAGGGCATCCACAGGCTGCTGTGGGTGGGGGCCCTCTCCTCCCGCTCTCCTCCAGTCCCCGCAGGGCCTGTCTGTTAGCTGGAAAGTTTGCTGCCTAATTTCCTTAATGCAGCTCTAAAGGTTAATTGGTCTGAGAGAGTGATGAGGCTTGGAATAACTGTGTCCACAGTCTGCCTGGGTCTTCTCCTCCTGACAGGGCCCAGCCCAGGCTCAAGCTCTGAAGAGCTCATATGAGTCAGTTGGGGTACAGACACCCTGAGAACTGAGGGGATCCTGTGGGGCTCCTTCTGAGGCCACTGCATAAGCATATGGACAAATGGGAGGGGGAAGAAAACTTCAAAATATCTGGGGGCTCAGAGGTAAGGCGATTGCAGGGGTGGCTTCTTGTTGTTAAGTGCCGTCAAGTCATTTCTTACCCACAGCAACCCCGTATAGGGTTTCCAAGGAGCGGCTGGTGGGTTTGAACCACCAACCTTGTGGGTAGCAGTCCAGTGCTGGTCCTACAGATCAGTACCAGACCCCCGGGGTGACTTAGGCATTCTGTTTACCAGGATAGCTGTGCATATAAATGCTAACTTGGAAAATCTCAGGCCAGGCCTTGGCACAGCACCCACAGAGCTGATTTCCCCTTCACTCATCTGGCCTTGTTCCCTTCCTAGCAACTCAGGGTCCCTTCCAGGGCTCTGCAGTTACTGTTGTTAGGTTCTGTTGAATTGGTTACACCTCATAGAGACGCTGTGTACGGTTCCCAAGGAGCAGCTGGTGAGTTTGAACCACTGACCTTGCAGTTCAAACCGACCTTAAGGTCCAGCACATTATCCCACAGCGCCACCTTTACTATTACTAGCAGATGCATGAATGGCTAAAGAACTCTGGTAGTGTAGTGGCTATGAGATAGACTGCTAACCTCAAGGTCAGTAGTTCAAAACTACCAGCCGTTCCGTGAGAGATTGATGAGGCTTGCTGCTCCCGTAAAGATTAACAGCCTCGGAAACCCTATACAGGGTCACTATAAGTAAGAACGGATTCTATGGCACACCATCACCACAACCACATGAATGGCTACATCATCCATACTCAGGGGGCACACATGAAGTTACACCCCAAGATGAAAGGGAACAGTGAGACGCACCAGCAATATCTTCCTTCTTCCATTTTACTTCCTGACATGGCTATTGGATGGGTTGATCTTCGAAGCTCATCCCTCTTCCTTTCGGGGCCTCCACAGGCACCTTTGGCTTTGGGCCCCAGCACCCAACCACTGAGTAAGCTAATCACCAACAGGGCAGACCCTGTGGAGGCCATAAGGCACAAAGCACCAAGCTGCCCCAGGTCCCCTACTTCCTGCTATGTGTAGGATCAACCTAGTACACAGCAGCTGCCTGTAAAAGGCTGGGTGTCTGGCTCTAGGCTGCTGAGTTTGAAGAACTCTTAGAATCAAAAACACAGAACACCAAGGTCAGCTTGGAAGGCAGATCTAGAGAAGCAGAGATCTTGGGAAAAGGACCTAGGACTGGTTAGTGCAAGCCCAGTCTGCAACCCTCTAGCCATGTGAGTAAGTCTCCTAGTTTTTCAGGGCCTCCGTTCCCCATCTGACAAATACGGAAAATTGAAACAACCCCGTTCCTCATAGGATGGTGGACGAGATCTGGCAGTCACATGACAGTCACCCTTTCCTTCTTTCAGCCATGACTGATGGAGCACCCACCACATGCCACTCCTAGAAAGGTCTAGTTGTTGTTAAGTGCCATCGAGTTGGTTCCAACCCTGTTCAGGGTTTCCAAGGAGTGGCCGGTGTTTGAACTGCCGACCTTGTGGTTCAAACTGACCTTTTGATCCAATGCTTATCCTATAGTACCACACCAGGACTCCCCTAGAACGGTAAAGGGATTTTAAGAGGGGCAGCTATAGTTTCCTGCTCCCCAAATCAAGAGAGATTTTCCTCCCAGGGGGTCCAGCTCTCAGGCCCCCTCCCAACCCTCCATCCAGTCTGCCAGTCCACCCACAGACACCTCTCTCTTTCCTCCTCCCCTCCTGGCTCTGGGAGCTGCGGGCCATGCACTTTCCATTAAGGAGAGTACATCCCTTGCTGAAGTCCATTTGGGATCCATTTTAGTGTTATCTAAAAATCAAATCTACATGGTAATCCTTTTAATGTACTCCTGACTTTAGAAAACACAGCCTTGCGCTCCTTCAGGAAAGGTTTTAAAGCATTACCGAGTAATTACTACTCACCCATGAAAACACTGATCTTTTACAACGGGTGATGTTTTTCGCCTGTATGCGTGCATTCGAGGGCACACGTTCAAATACACATGCAAAATACACCCATTCACTAAGCCAGTGTGTCACCTCCAAATTCTAAGGTGTGTGTGTGGGGGGACAATATTTGAAGGCCAAACTCCTACCCCTACCTCTGCTGTGTGGGAATGGGGGGTGGGGGTGGGCACTGATGGTGGCAGGAGGCAGTCAGGCTGTGGAAAGAGCCTCCCAGTCTGACTCATCGGCTGCCAGATACTTACCTCAGTTCTTTAATCTGAGGAGAAGCCAGACAGTCCGGGTGACAGGGAGGGACAGCCAGAGGTCATCCTGCTCCTCCCACACTCTCCTTTCAGCTGGGAGAGAAGCCTTCTCTTCACATGGACCCCACAGGTTCCCCGCTCCTCCTACCCACCTTCCCAGGCTGCCCCTCAGGTTCAGTGGGGGAATTTTTCCAAACTGCCCAGTCGGCAGGCCCACAGTCCCTTCAGCTTGGACAGTGGCCTAAGTCCAGCACTCCCACTGTTCAGTCACCCCTTTCCCCCACTCCACCCCTTGTGCCCCCAGAGAATCCCTCCAAGGAAATCTAGCCTGTCCTATCCAGGGTCACTGCAGGTAAAGCCTCATGACTCGCTTGCTGGAGTGATTGTGGCCACCTTTGGCAGCTCTGGGCTGGAATAGGAGACCCCTGCCACCTCCCCCCCCCCCCCCACCCCCACCCCACACACACACACACATAGGCCAGTGTGTCCTGCTGGATACAGAATGCCCTTGAGCAATGCTCCTTGCCATCCTATGACAGGATATTGTTTGCCTCTGGCCCAGGGCTTCCCTCCACTACTGCTCCAGGAAGCCAGGCTTTTCTTCTGCCCATCAGAACTTCCCATACAAGGTCAGAGTCAGAGTGTTCAAACCTGAAACTCAGTTTAGTTTCGAGTCTGGAACTACCCAAGTAGCCAAAGGGCCTGGGCACCCGTAACTGGTAATATTATTAACACTCACAGCCAGAGTGTCTTCCCTGTTCTGACACCGGTGTCTGTTCCCTTTAACTTGTTATTTTGAGATTATTTCTAACTTTAGGAAAAGTCTTAAGAATAGTAGAAAGATCAGAACAGGGATAACCCTTGAAAGCATCATGCTAATGAAAGAAACCAATCACAAAAGACCATATATGAGTTCATCTACAATTCCATATAGATGAACAGACAAATCCACAGAGACTGAAAGTAGATTTGTGGTTGTGTGGTGCTGTAGGATAAGCACTGGACTGCAAGGTCGGTTTGAACCATGAATTCAGTGGTTCAAACTCACCAGCTGCTCGTTGGAAGCCCTATATAGGGCTGCTATGAATTGGAAACAACTTGACCACGCTTATGGGGGAGGAGTTGGGAGAGGAACCGTGAAAAGGTATGGAATTTTTGAGCTCATAAAAATGTTCTAAGATTGATGGTGATGATGATTGTATATATGGTGAGTATGAAAAAGTCACTGAACTGTTACATTAATTGGGCAAGTCCTATGGTATACAAATTACATCTAAAAAATGCTGTTTTATTTTTTAAATGAAAGAAAAAAGAATAGTAGAAAGGATTCCTATCTACCCTCCACCAGAGTCCTACGAATATTTTACCACGTTTGCATTATTTTCATCTATTTTCCCGAATCACCTGAGAGTTGGTTGCAGACATGGAGTTTCTTTATCTCTTAATTCTCTGGCATGCATAAGAGGGCTTCAAAAAGTTTATGGAAAAATTCCATTACTTTTCAATTCCATTTTTTTCAATGGACTTTTTTTTCCCCATTAGTCCCTTAATTATTATTATTATTAAGCTTTTATTATGAATTGAGTGATAGTTTACATGGGAGTTACCAGTTTTGAACTCATCCTATCCTATTTTGTTCCATTGCAATGATTACAATATTTTCCGCACATCATTATTCAACAATATTTGCTTCTATTCTATGTTTTTTGTTTTTGGATGTACACAAAAACACTCAGGAATATATAACCATTTAACGGACTCCTTGAAGCCTCCTTGCAATCCCTAAAATCAAGGATACTCTCTTATGTAACTGCACTACAATGATCAGAATTAGGAAGTGATCCTTGAACTAATACTACCATCTCATCTACACACCTTATTCAGATTTTGTCAGTTTTTCCAACATCGTTGTCATGTGTTGCAGGAAAACCCTTCACAATGGTCTGATCCACAACCAACTGTGAGGGTGGTGCAAGGCCAGGCAGCGTTTGGTTCTGTGAGGTCTGACTCCCCACAGCTAACAAGAGGCTCTCTTCTCAGTGCCTTTTCCCTGAGGAAGTGGAAGAGCATGACCTAGGTCCATGGGGCACACCACAAACTACCCCAAAAGTCAGTCTCAAGATCCTCACACCCACCTCAGCTGCAGGAAGCAGGGAAGGGGCTGGGGAGCTTCAGACTTCTAGGGTCCGAATCGCTGTCTTGTGGTTGCCAGGGCCTACACCCAGAACTAGAGTAGGATCCCAAACAGAGCCAGCAGCCCCTCCTCGGCATCAATCCCATTTAATAAGGAAATTTGAAAGTGTAATCTAATTCTGCAGAATCTCTTAAAATCTCATTTTCTCAGAAGTAACTTCATTTCACAGGGACATACCCAGCCTTGTGAGAAGGCCTCCACTTCACACCAGTTTTATCTCCACAATTTCTCATCTCACTGCATTTCTATCCTAGGGCCTTGCCATGTGGCAGGCAAGGCCTGAACTAATAGCATTTCCTACTCATTTGGAAGCAAAAGCCAACAAGAACAACTGTTGAAATGTGTGGCTACAGCCACCTAGAACACGATCATTACCATTCCCTGTGCACTCAAGGAGGCGGAGTACTTACTAGGTCAGCTGAGGCAGAGAAGCAGGGACTCCTGTGGCCTCCAAGTCCCTCACAGGGGCAGGGAGAGGTAGGCTAGGAGGCTGGGCTGGGCTCACTGGGTTGTGGTCAGCTTGGTAGAGGGACTGGCACCTCTGAAGGCAGTCTGAGAGAAGAGGTCATCTAATGTGGACACTGAGACTATGGGCACTGACCGCAGATGGCCTCAGCTTGAATCCTAGCTCCTCCTCCACTTATTAGCTCTGTTTCCATGTCTTGCCTGTTAAATGTGGACAATAAGACAACTTCCTTTAGCAGAGTATTTGAGGATTAAATTAGATAACGGATATGGTGTACTTACAATGAGGCACATTGTCACCATTGAGCGGATTCCTATTCATGATGACAGCACGTGTGTCAGAGTAGAACTGTGCTCTAGGAGTTCCAATGACTGATATTTTGGAAACAGACTGCTGCTTGGACTTGAATCTTCAACCTTTTGGTTAGCAACTCAGAGTGTTAATTATTTTGTACCACTCACAGGCTCCTCATTTGACACAATCATTCAATAAAAAGTAGCTTTAAGAATCCTTTAAGGAAACGTACTAATTCTAGATTTCTACCCAAAAGAATAGCACTTATGTCTACCCAAAGGCATGTTATGTACATGCATGTTCACAGAAGTTTGTTTCATAACAGCCCCAAATGAGAAACAACACAAATATCCATCAGCAGTAAAATGGATAAACTATGGCACAGTCCTATAATGGAATAGTACACAGCAATGAAAAAGAATGAGTCACTGATATGCACAGCATAAACCAATCACACTAGCACCGCTTGCCTTCTCTAAAGGGCTAGCTTGCTCCTTGTCTCCGCAGTGCTACCCAGGAAGGGAGAGCTTAAGAAAGCACTGTCTAGTCACGTCCCTAAGGAGTTGAAGCCACCAAGTCGTGTGTAACCAAATAATAAATCACCCTTTATTGAAGGCCTACCATGTGCCAGGCTCTTCACACACATTAACTCATCCTCATTACATCCCAAGGGTAACGAAATCATGTAACTTCTCCAAAGAGGGCAGACCCAGACTGATGACTGGGAAGCACCCCACCTCCTTCCTGCTCTCTGTTCACACTCAGAGACAGCATCAAGACCACCATCTGTTCCCCAGCCAGTGTATCCAATCAGGGAGATACAGTGTATCCAAACATCCGTTGGAGGTGCCTATCAGGGCAGGGTGGCCACTGGTCCCCAGAGTCCAATGCTCACTCTGGTTGGAGGTAGGCAAGATGCCCCCGAAAAACTGTTTTCTACACAGGAGTAAAAAGATCAGGTGTTTTTGAGTGTTTAAGTGGAAACAAAGCTCCTGAGGGGTGTTGTATTCCAAAGCCCAAACCCGAAGTAAACGTTAAATGAGTGTTCAGGCATGATCAGGCTGGGAGTTTCCACACACCTCAGCACAGTTCAGCAACAGCTACAGAGCAGCGAGCTGAGAACTTGCAGGAAGGCCTGGTGGGTGCCGAGAGACTGGAGCAGGCTCTCTCACAGCCTATATGCAGGTTTCTGGGGTTCTTTACCCACGAGGAGTCCTTGTGGTACATTGCATTAAGCATTGGGTTACTAACCACAGGTTGGTGGTTCAAACCCAGCCGTCGCTCTTTGGGACAAAGATGAGGCTATGTGCTCCTAAATTAAGAGTCACAGTTTCAGCAATTCTAAGGACTACAGGGTTGCTGTGAGTTGGAATCGACTCAGTGGCTATGGGCTTGGTTTGGGCTACCTAGGGGGACCTAGAAACATCAGAAGTTGCTGTGCTATTTGGAGTCTGTCACACAGAATGATACTTAATTGTGTACTCTTTCTCCAAGATGAGTAGAGGCATTCTCTTCCAATTCTTCAGTTAACTATAAAGTTCTGGATATATCTTAAAAGCAATAGGTCCAAAATAGGGCTCTAGATTTTCCCCTTAATAACCTGGCTCCTAAACCCTTACCTAGGACTTCCCCTCATAATACAATAACCATCGTCCAGCCCAGCCCAACTCTCAGGGAGTCGGGGTGGAACTCCAGACCTGGGACAAAGCCTTGGCTAATGCCAGCAGCTCACTCAGTCTTTTCTTTTGCAGCTCTGGGCCACAGCCCTAACCTCCCTAGCTCTCTAACCTGAGGATCCTTGTTGGCTTACAGTCATGACCACCCCCTCCTTCGTTAGCCTGAATTTCTAGAGGCCAATGGGAGGAGAAAGTCCTTACCTTTGCTACAAAACAACCCTATCCTGGGCTACTGGAGCTAGCCCCTGGGATACCTGGACTGCAAGGCTGTAGGGACCAGCAGGGAAGCGTCTAGAAGCTGTGTTCCCCAGACAGCAACTCAGCTGCTCCTTGGGCACTGGGAAATCCAGTGTCACCCACCTAATGAAACAGAGCTCCCGAGGGGCCTGCAATCTCCGCAGAGGAGGAGGACGACGTGGACTCTCAGACGAGTCTCAATTTCACAGCATCAGCGACGTGAGCACTGACGCACTGAACCAGAAAACGAGAGTCTAGCAGGAGCTGCAGACACACCGTGAGCACCAGGGGATCACAGATTAGGACCCTTCAAAATCAATTTTGAATTCAAACTTTTAAATGTGTTCTCCAGGCTCAAGGAGGGGACTCTCCAGGCACGCTTGGTCTAGCCAGCTGTTGGGCCCTTCTTCCTTCTCGAGGCAACCAGAGCCCATCAGCTGCCCTGGGCTGGACAAGAGGAGGATGCAGAGGGCTAGAAGCAAGACTCCTTCAACTCACGCTAGGAACCCCTTCAGTTCCTGCTGAGATGGCACTGCCTCTGGGGTGCCTGCCTGAGACCTCAGGGGCTTCTCCAGCCCCCTTTTACAGATCTGGGTCAGAGAAACTAACAGTAAGGCTGGTGTGGGCTAGGCCTTTCTCCACTTGTCTCCAACTTGGCTGAGGAGGCTTCTAGGGTACCTGTGGGTGACATTGTTCAGAACATGGATTTTGGAGGCAGACAGGCTGTATCCTGGGCCAGCTGTGGGCTCCTCAGGAGAAGATACTGGTTCAGAAGTGATTTTCCCTTCCAGAAAGCTGGTGGTAGAAAGCCTGCTGTAAGAAGGTCAGAGGGCAGGTCCAGGGGGACTGGGGGACTTTGACTGGCTTGTCCTTGAGAAGAAAGGTCCCAGTCCTATGAAGTGAGAACAGTCTGGAGCCCACAGGTGCAAATGGAGAGAGGGTTTCATGAGCGGGTGAGTCAGCAGAGCAGCCTGATGCTGGGAGAACTAGTATGGCCATAGGTTGCGTTATCCAAGACATGCGTCTGCAGCCAGGGAGTGGACAGTCAAGTTGTCCATCATCTGTCAGACCATGTCTGTAGCATCGAGCATGCTGGGTGGACAGAATAAATGGGGCAGGGGGCCTCCCCAGGAACCTCAGCAGATAGACTGCTCCAGCTAAACCTTAGACAAGGCCCCCGGGCCTGCAGTAGGAGGCACTTCAGAGGTGGAGGCTGATAGAGGATGCTTCTGGTAGCCCCACCTGGGTCTCTGCTCAGCAACATGTGCTCCTTCAAGCTTACGGTCAGCTGGCAGCTGATGCCTTCTTCATCTCTGGCTGGGGAAACGGATACATACAAATTTCTCTGATCCTAGTGACCCCACAGCCCACAGTTCCAAAGACCCAGGCTACATCCTGACTTGGAGTCACCCTGCTGTGACACAAACATGAATAAGTGTGAACCACTCTGCAGCTGAGAGACAGCAGAACAGGATGGCCTTGGGCCTGCACAGACCTCATGGGGAGCCCCTTCTGGAATAAGGAGCCACCAGACCACACAGGGGAGAAGCAGCAGGGACTCCCCAACCCCTCCCGCCCCTGAGCTTGGGTTTTGCAAGGAAATTACAACATGGGCCTGGGTAATGCTCCTTTTAGTTACAGCATAAACTGCGGCAATAAAGCGTACCTGGGGAATGTTTAGAGAAAGCACTAATGATTTCTTCCCCAGTGGTTAATAAATTCACTTCCAGATCAATTTGTTCGCGATAGAGCCCGGCGAGCGGAACCTGCGCGGCGGGCACAGCCAAGTGTGTCTTTTTCAGTATAAATGATTTATTACGATGATTAGCGGCACATAAACAATTTAAAATACAACGCTAATTAGTTTGGGGAAGAAAGGAGGGGAAAAGCCACCCTGCCTCTCTCCCCATTATGTTCTACTTCCCTAAGTGTGTACTTTTTAATTAAATCCAAATGTCACGATAAATTTAAAATGTTTTATTACCACCCCAGCTAACTAAGGAAGTCATGCAAGTCCCCTTCTCAGGCGTCTGCAGGTCGGGCTGGGGTGAGGAATGAGGGATCAGTAGAGTCTGTACACAAAAGCCCCTCAAGAGGGGAGATCTCTGATGAGGCCCCTGGAAATCCTTCTGGCTTTTGGCAGTCCTACACTGGCTTACACTGGGACCGCCCTGAGGGATCTTCCTCCCCTCTGTTCGCTGTGCACCCAATTTGGCCAGCCCAAGTGATGTCCACTTCATAAAGCCCATCCTGGCCAGCCTGAACCAGCCACTTCCTCTCCATGGATCCATAGCTCCAAGCCCTCCTTTATGCTTCATAACCTGATATCATCATGCCTGGCACTTTACATACAACACTGCACCAAGTCCTTATTACAGCGTTTGTTGTTGAGTGCCGTCGAGTCAATTCCAACTCATAGCAAACCTGTATAGGGTTTCCAAGGAGCAGATGGTGGGTGTGAACTGCCAACTTGTGGTTAGCAGTCCACTGCTTATCTTACAGTGCTACACCAGGAGTCCTATTACAGCATTACAAAATAGTAATTATTATTTTGATTTTATGAATGGGTAAATTGAGATTTAGAGAGGCACAATGACCTATTCAAGGTCACACTGCTAAAAAGTAGACTTTTGTAAAGTCCTTATTCCTCTGGGTCCATGTCTGTCTCAAAGTTAGTATCTGGCTAACCCCGACTTCCAGCACCCTAAAAAGGGCATAGAACACTTTGGGCTGCTGAAGGCTTAAACCTGCCTTGTGCCAAGTCACATCTGAGACAAAGGCTCAGGCCAGCCACCTAGAGTTGGACGGGTCTGGTTTGAGTCTAGTTCTGCTGACCCACAATGTAATCTCCATCAAACCCCTTAGCCTTTCTGGGCTCCAGTTTCTTCATCAGCAAAACTGGAGTAATAACATCCAACTCTCAGTACTAACGCAGCTCAAACAGAAGTGTTTTACAAACCTTGGCGTGCTATGTAAGTATTAATTATGATCCATGCTCACAAAAGTCCTTGAGTTGAACAAGGCTCAATATTAACCCTATTTTACAGACCAGAAAACTAAAGTCAGTATGAGAAAGAAGGTACCCAAAGTTCACCAACCTCAGGAACCCAGAGGGACTAGGCTGTGGGCAATCTCCCTTCCAGGGCACAGAGGATAAATGGGAAGCTCAGACAGTTAAGGACAATTTCTCTCCTAAACACTTTTATACTGGTGATTTGAATTAAAAAACATCATCTCTAAACATAGAGTTACCATATGACCCCAAAATTCTACTTCTAAATATATACTACAGAGACTGAAAGCATATGTCCACACAAACACTCCTGCACAAATGTCCATCACTTTATTACTTAGAATTGCTAAGAAGTGGAAACAACCCAATGTCCATCAACTGAATGGATAAACAAAATGTGCTATATCCATACAATGCAAAATTACTCTAACATAAAAAAGATACATGCTACAACATGGATGAACCTTGAAAACATGTTAAGAGAAAGAAACCGGTCCCCAAAGGCCACATATTATATGATCCACTTACATGAAGTAATCTGTAATAGACAAATTTATAGAGATAAAAATTAGATTAGAGGTTTCCAGGGTATGGGGTTTCTTTTGAGGTAACGAAAATGTTCTTGAATTAGATACAAGTGATGGTCGTACAAATGTGACTATACTAAAAATCACTGAATTGTTGTGAGTTTTGTGATATGTAATTATATCTTAATAAACTATTATTTAAAACAAAGAAAAAAAAAAAAAACACCCCAAATATCCCTTTGAATACAAGAGAAACCAGTTTATAAAAAATTAAGTGCTAGGGTCAGAGGGAGGGTGGTCAGAAACTTCCAAGTGAAGGGTCCCGTGAGGCCCAGCAGCCAGTCCTCTTAGGGAAGTCTGGCTGGTCACCCCATCTACCACTGGATACTCTTATGGGAATGAAAGGGCTTTAGAGGCCCTCCTTGCATCCCAGCCTAAGCACTCCACTATGATCTAAAAACCTGACTCCACCTACCTTTCCAGGCCTGTCTCCAGGAAACCCAGACCCCACTCCCCATTACTCTTTTCTGGCCCATGGCTTATACCACTGCAGTCCTGCTGTCTCCTCCAGGTCTCTGTTGGACTCTGTTCAACCTCCACTGCCCTATCTGCAAACTCAGTATGCCTCTAGCTGCTCTGGAGTCCCTACCCCATGGGGTGTCTCTCAGGGCATACCTTGAATATCTCTAAGTCTCCCATATAGAGGAAGCAAACAGGACATATCTGACCACTTGAGAGGAATCTCTGGGCCTTGGGGCAAATAGACACACATGCTTTTCTAGACAAAAGCCTGATTTTATGAATCGTCATGATTTCATCATGAAATGATGTGTCAGGAAGCCGCCCTTTAGAGAACAACACCAAAACAAACCAGTGGCTGTCGAGTTAGTTCCATGGTGTCCCTGTGTGTGCCACGTAGAACTGAACTCCATAGGATTTTCAAGGCTGTAACCTATTGGGAGCAGATCACCAGGACTTTCCCCTGAGGTGCCTCTGGATGGATCTGAAATGCCAACCTTTCTTTCTGTTTGTAGTGAAGTACCTAATTATTTGCATCATCTAGGGACTCCACACTTTGGGGAACCCCCTAACTTCTCTAAACTTCTTTTCAAAAGTTCTATGGGGCCTGGGCTTGAGGAGATTTCTCAAGGGTAAGAGGTAGTGGAAGAGGGTACTAGAGATACCCTTCACTTTATGCATCCTCTATATTTTCACCAGGAGTCCTGGTGTGGTGCTGTAGGATAAGTACTGGACTGCTTAACCACAAGGTTGGCAGTTCAAACACACTAGCCACTCCTTAGAAACCCTATACTGGGTCGCTATGAGTTGCTACCAACTCGACAGCACATAAGAACAACAGTGTTCTCACCAACAAGTCCTCAGGGGTACAATGCTACCCAGTTGGCAAAGTACATGAAAGCATTTCCCCATGTGAGCTCTGTGCAGGGGACAGGGAGGTGCTCTGGGCCCTAAGTCATGTCTGAGGAAACAGACACTCAAGGTTAAGTGGTTTGCCCTGAGTCACACGGCAGTGAGTGGTAGAGTGAGGCTCACCTGAAATCTTGCAGTCAGAGAACAGCAGAGCAGGACTGGAATCCAAAGTCCATGCTCATTACCTTCCAACACAAAAGAAAGTTACTTCTGCAGTAAACAGCTATGACCTCCTGCAGCTGTGTTCCTTCTAAAGATTGTCAAAGGATTTTATATCTCATATGTGTTTGGGCTGCTGCCACTGGGGATTCTCTCACTCTGGGATGCTTGGCTGTGGAGACAACGGTATACATTTCTGAGACAGGACCAAGTGGGCTGAGTGAATCTCTGGCCCCTGGACAGCCAGGGATAGAGTGGTGCCCATGTACAAATACTCCTGAGGAACAGCGCTCTGCACAAGCAAGGCCTTAGGCTAGCTCCCAGACCCACCTGGAGGATTTCTGTGGCCTCAGATAAATTCTGCTCTTCTCTGATCCATTTGGTTATGCATGATCAGGGGGTGGGCTGTTTTCCTCCTCAGGAGACCTTGAGCTCAACCTTTATCTTAGTTACTTGTTGTTGTTA
>NW_006408737.1:716343-761343 GCF_000296735.1 Chrysochloris asiatica
AAAAGGAGTCCTGGTGTGGCACTGTTGGACAAGCACTGGACTGCAAGGTTGGTTTGAACTGCAAGGTCGGTGGTTCAGACTCACCAGTCTCTCCTTGGAAACCTTATGCAGGGCGCTATGAGTCGGAACCAACTCAACAGTACTTAACAACAACAACTAACAAAACGTGCCATAGGTGAGTGATTATAAAGAACCAAATGTATTTTCTCACAATTCAGGAGGCTAGAAGTCTGGGCCAACACTCGTCTGTCAGTTTGTCGTACTGTGGTGGCTTGTATGCTGCTATGATGTTGGAAGCTATGCCACCAATATTTTAAATGCCACCAGCAGCATCACCCATGGTGGTCAGGTTTCAGCAGCGCTTCCACACTAAGAAAGACTAAGAAGACAATGACACAGAAGACTTCTGAATGGTTAGTCACCTTCTGAATTGCAGCAGAACATTGTCAGATACAGTGCTGGAAGATGAAAACACTATGAATAGCTTCAGATTATTGTTTGATTTTGTGTAGGAAATGAACTCCTCAGGTAAGGAAGGCACTCAAAATACGCATGGAGAACACGAGTTGACCTTAATGATGTGAATAGAGCAAATCTTATGGGACCTATATTTACTGATGGGGGTCAACTCAAATTGAGATGAAACAGCTGCAAACATCTATTCATGATAGGAACATGGAATGTATGAAGTATTAATCTAGGAAAATTGAAAGTTATCTACAATGAAATGGAATACATAAAGATTGATATTCTAGGCATTAGTGAGTTGAAATGGACTGGTGTTGGCCATTTTGAATCAGATAATCATATGACAAACTGAAGAGGAATGGTATCACATTCACTGTCAAAAAGAACACTTCAAGATCTATCTTGAAGTACAATGCTATTTGTGATAGGATAGTATCTAGGTGCCTACAAGGAAGACCAGTTAATACCATTATTATTCAACTTTATGCACCAACCACTAAAACAGGTGACAATGAAATGCTACCAACTTCTTCAGTCATTGACCAAACATTCAATTAAGGTGCATTGGTAATTACTGGTGAACAGAATGCAAAAGTTGGAAACAAAGAGGAAGGATCAGTAGTTGGAAAATAAGGCCTTGGTGATAGAAATAATGCTGGAGCTCACATGATAGAATTTTGCAAGACCAATGATTTATTCATTGCCAATACATTTTTTTTTTTCAACAACTAAAAGGTGATTTTACACATGATCCTCATTAAATGGAATACACAGGAATCAAACTGACTGTATCTGTGGAAAGACATGATGGATAAATTCAATATTACCAGCCAAAACAAGGCCAGGAGCTAATGGTGGAATAAACTATCAATTGCTCATATGCAAGTTCAAGCTGAAGCTGAAGAAAATTAAAACAAGTTCACGGGAGCCAAAATGTGAGATAGAATATATACACCTAAATTTAGAGACCATCTCAAGAAGAGATTTGATACATTAGACACTAATGACCAAAGACCAGAAAAGCTGTGGGATGACATCAAGAACACCATACAGGAAGAAAGCAAAAAGTCAATGAAAAGACAGGAAAGAAAGAAAAGACCAAAATGGATGTCAGAAGAGACTCTGGAATTTGCTCTCCAGTGTAGAAATGCTAAAGTGAATGCAAAAAATGAGGAAATAAAAGAGGTGAACAGAAAATTTCAACGGGTAGCTCTGGAGAAAACAAAGTAAAATATTATAATGAACTATGCAAAGACCTGGAGTTAGAAAACCAAAACAAAAGAACATGCTCAGAATTTCTTAGGCTGAAAGAACTGAAGAAAAAAAAAATCAAGACTTGACTTGTAATATTGAAGGACTCCATGGGTAAAATGGAGTCCTGATGTGACACTATAGGATCAGCACTAGACTACGAACTACAAGGTCTATGGTTCAAACTCACCAACGGTTCCTCAGAAATGCCATACAGGGTCACTATGAGATGGAACCAACTTCACAGCACAACAACAACAACTACTGACAAAATACTGAGAGGCAGAAAGCATCAAAAGTATATGGAAGAAATACACAGAACCACTGTAACAAAATTAAATGGTCAATGTTCAACCATTTTAAGAGGTAGCATATGATCAAGAACTGATAATATTAAAGGAAAAAGTCCAATCAGCACTGAAGTCATTGATAAAACACAAAGCTCCAAGAATTGATGAAATGTAAATTTAAGTCTTTCAACAAAGTGATGCAGCACTGGAGGCACTCATTCATCAATGTCAAGAAATTTGGAAGAGATCCCTGGTTGTGGCCATTCCAAAGAAAAATGACCCAACAAAATATGAAATCATAGAACAGCATCACTAATATCACATGCAAGTAAATGTTTGCTGAAGATAATTCAAAAATGGTTGCAGCAGTACTTTGACAGGGGACTGTCTGAAATTCAAGCCGAAGTCAGAAGAGGATGTGGAACAAGGAGATTTTATTGCTGATGTCAGATGGTTCTTGGCTGAAAGCAGAGAATATCAGAAAGATGTTTACCTGTGCTTTATTGACTATGCAAAGGCTTTAGACTGCATGGATCATGACAAACTATGGATACCATTGTGAAGAGTGGATTTCCCAGAACACTTAATTGTGCTCATGAGGAATCTGTAGACAACCAAAAGGCAGTTGTTCGAACAGAACCAACGGGATACTGAATCAGGAAAGGTGTATGTTAGGGTTGTATCCTTTCACCATACTTATTAGATCTGTATGCTGAGCAAATAATCTGAGAAACTGGATTATATGAAGAAGAATGTGGCATCAGGATTGAAGGAAGATTCATTAACAACTTGCGATATGTAGATGATACAACTGTGCTTGATGGAAGCGAAGAGGACTTAAAAAAGACTACATACTTCAGTAAGGATTGCACCAGAATGTAAAGAAAATAAAAACCCTCACCACTGGACCAATAAATAACATCAAGATAAATGGAGAAAATATTAAAGTTGTCAAAGACTGTATTTTGCTTAGATCCACAATCAACACTCATGGACGCAGCAATCAAAATATCAAATGATATATTATTGCATTAGACAAATCTTCTGCAAAAGATCTTTTTAAACTGCTAAACAGCAAAGACATCAGTTTGAGGTCTAAAGACATCAATTTGTGCCTGACTCAAGCCACGGTATTTTTCAGTTGCCTCATATGCATGTGAAAGTTGGACCATGAATCAGGTAAACTGGAGAAGAATTTACGTATTTGAATTATGGTTCTGGAGAAGAATATTAAAAGTACCATGAACTGACAGAAAAAAACAAGCAAATCTGTGGAAGAAATGCAACCAGAATGTTCCTTAGAAGCCAGGATGAGGAGACTTCATCTCTCAGACTTCAGACATGTTATCAGTCCCTGGAGGAGGTCATCATGCTTAGTGAAGTGGACAGTCAGTGAAAAAGATGAAGGCCTCCAATGACATGAATTGACACAGTGGCAGTAGCAGTGGGCTCAAGTGTAACAACAATTGTGTGGTTGGCGCAGGACCGGGCAGTGTTTTCTTCTGTTGTGCATGGTGTTGCTGTGAGTCAGAAGCTACTCTCTAGCATCTAACAGAAGTCTGATTTCAGGGATGGCTGGCTGTATTAGGAGGTCCTTCCTTGTTTATTTCACTTTCTAGTACCTGCCAGCAATCCTTGGCACTTCTGCGCTTGTAGGTGCCTCTGTCTCCATCATTTGTCTTCCTCTGTCCCCTGTGTGTGTGTCTGTCTATTTTGATTGTTTTATAACTCTTATGTGATTAGGTTGAAGACATACCCTACTCTGATAATAGTAGCATTAACGTAACAAAGGAAAATCCTATTTCAAAACAGAGCCATGCTTACAGGTTACAGGGGATAGGATTAGTGCCCTCCCTCAACTTGGTTCCAACTCATGGCAACTCTATATAGAGTTTCCAAGGAGCAGCTGGTGAGTTTGAACTGCCGACCTTGCAGTTCAAACCGACCTTTCAGTCTACTGCTTATTGCACAGTACCACACCAGGGAAGGGAACACAATTCATTCTGCAACGGTCTTCTTATCAGAATCAGGAACTTACACAAAATCCAGTATGGGTAAGAAAATTGGCCAAGCTGGGAGGGCTAAGAGACACTTCACAGATAAGTCACATGAGGTCAAAGGAGTTAAGAATTGAGGTAGCTGGGCAGGTCTGAACTCACTCTTTTATTAGTTCTGGGATAGTGACGTCTGTCTCAGGCCTATAGGCTTTGGCTCATTCTTTTGGAGCCTAAAAAGCTAGGATCTTGGTCCAGTCATGGGTGAAACTGAGATGGAAGTGTGGTGGTGGTGGTTGTGTGCCTTATAGTCACTTCTGACTCATAGCGACCCTGCATAGTATTTCTGAGGCTGTAAATCTTTATGGGAATAGAAAGCCTCATCTTTCTTTCTTGGAGCAGCTGGCAGATTTGAACTTCTGACCTTACAGTTAGCAGCCCAGCTGGTAACCCTTATGCTACCAGACGTGTAGGATAAGGAAAAAGCTTCACGTCAAAACTGAAGTGGGTGAGCATAGACTTGCAACTGGGAACTCTGATCTGCCAGCCCAGCTCTGGCCAGAAGTTCAGGCCCTGCGACTGGTAGCTGAAACTGAAGTTGGAGCTACAATTGGAGCCGAGAGGCTCCAGCCTAGATCTCAACTACCAAGAGACATTAAGAAAGCTTCTACATTCCCAAGGCCACCGCTCCAGACCAGGCCTCCATGATCATTCTCCTGGACTTCAAACCCTGACTCTCACTTTATAGCCCACTCCCCCATGGTCTGAAGGAAACTGTGGATGACAAAAAGGGGGATGGAGAGTGGTCACCCTGTAAAAGTCAGAAGGAAGAACCCCTCCACAAAACACCATATATGGTTTTTCCTACCTCTAATTTGTACTCCACAGAGTAGCCAAAAATGTCTTAATAAGACATCAATCTGAGCATGAATCTTGCCTATGGCTAAAGTTGGTCAGAGAATTCCCATTGACGCTAGCAAGAAATTCACACTCCTGAACACAGCTTACGGAGTCCTGGTGTGGCGCTGTGGGCTAATGCATCAGACTGCAAAGTCATTTGAACTGCAAGGTCGGCGGCTCAAGCACACCAGGCACTCCTTGGAAACCCTATACAGGGTCGCTATGGGTCGGAATCGACTCGATGGCACTTAAAAACAACAACAACAAACACAGTTTACAATCCTACCAACGCCACCACCACACCAGGCACATCATCCACATTCTAAAGTCCCAGTTATACGGACCTTCTCATTCAGGGCCCCAAACTCAGGGCTTCCATTCTTATCATTCTCTCTGCTCCCCTCCTGGCTTCCTTCAACTGGTAACTCATTCATTCATTTGTTCATTCACTAGTCACTCAGAAAATATTTACTAACCATCTATTACTAAAGACTAGCTTGTAATAGCTACATTTTGATAAGAATTATACTAATACTGACTTTTTTTTTCAGCAAGGAAGTATTTTTAATGAGGTTCACTAAGTCAGTTGAATCCTTTGATCAATTTTCTATTCAAGTGGTAAATTACCTTCTTTCCCCTCCCCATTTCAATTTTATTAGAATTATTTTTATTGGTATCAATTATTTAACAATTTTGAAATGACCCTTTGGTTTATGATCAATTTTGGCTCATGTCATGAGTTATAATAAGAGCTTGTGCCACTCTTGAGATTTCTTTCATGGTAATTATTTCTACCAGAAAATGTTTCCTGAGCCAACTTTTGCAGATTTAAATTTTATCAGATTTGATTCTGCTGTCAATTTTTTGTCAATAACATATTTTACCAGGTGCAGTCTTAGCTGTTGCCAATTTTGCTTTGTGTTAATTATTTCTACCAATTTTCATTTTTTTCTTTGGATTCTTTTTTTGTGTGCATTTTATCATATTACTGTTGCTGCTGGTAGGTGCCACTGACTCATGGTGATCCCACGTACAATGGAATAAAATGTTGCCTGGTTCTACCCATCTCATGACCATCTGTGGATTGGACCATTGTGATTTGCAGGATTTTTACAAACTGATTTTTGGAAATAGATTACCAGGTTTTTCTTCCTAGTTCCTCTTACTTCAACAGAAACTCCTTCAACAGAAACTTTGTTGAAGCCTGTTCAATACCTTAGTCACTGGCATACCAGGGGTGGCTATACATGAGACGCATTGGCTGAGAATCAAACCTAGGTCTCCCTCACAGAAGGCAAGAATTCTATCAGGTGATAATCTCATGTATAAAGTAAATTTTAGCATTGAGCTAATAAAGTATTCTTGGGGTAAAATGGCAGATCAGCTTTACACCAGGTCAGAACAGGGTACTTGAGGGAACCCTGACCATTACCACCCAGAACCCTGGCCACTGCCAAGAAAATACCTAGCAGATGGTGAGAGCAGCTGCCTGAAGGTGGTGGTCTTTGATCAACATATAAAGAAATGAGGTACAGCTCTGAGGTCCAATGTCACACGGGATACAGCCTCTGCCAAGTCCCAAACTTTGTACTCAGATAGTGTCTCAGAGTTACTCAGCTGACAGAGGAAGAACGGACACTTCTCTGGGTTTGTTTCCTCTAGGCCTTTGTTTCCCCATCCATAAAAGGAGTAACTAAGCAGGGTACTATGAGGCTTGAGGCTATGACTTGCTGGACTCCATGGTTTGAACCTGTTCTAGGGGTTCTCTCTGCCTCCTAGTTGAGATTCTACCTGAATGTCAGGGACCATCCATCTGAATTCAACTGTGACAAGTATGGAGGGGTGTTCTTACCTGGGAACTCTGCTTATCCTGACCCCAGGAGGCCCCCAAACATGAATGAAACCTTATAAGCAGGTCCTTCTCCTGCCTTGGTTTCATTCCCCATCAATTGTCAGGTCTCCACACATAGTATCACTAGACATCAGAAAACCAGCAGTCCTTGAGGTGTACATGGGGAAACCTATACCCAGAGAGGGAAGAGGGACCTGCCTAAGGATACAAGTTGGTGACAGATCCTAGATATGAATCCAGTTCTTCTGTCTGTCCCACGCCATTGCTTATGGACAGACTACTCAGCCTTGTTTGCACATGAGCAGCTGCTAAAACAAGCTTCTGTCCAGGCCAGCGCTGATCCTACAGTACCATACCAGGACTTCACTTTCCCTCCTACTCTTCCCCCAAACCCCAGAGAAGGTTTGGGAATTTGCACTAATCATATGCAAGACTGTTGGGAGCCTAACCTATTGAAACATCAATAGACTTAAAAAGGAGCCCACGGTCATCCCATTGCATAGAGCAGCAGAGGCAGGACTTGAACTGTCTGAATAGCTCAAAGCCCTGGCTAGTTCCACATATTTTACAAATGGCAAAACAGAATCAGAGAGTTGAAGCATTTTTACAGTGCCTACAGGCAGCCCTATGTAATACTTTCTGGACAGTTTGTCTTCAGGCATCAGGCATCAGGCATCAGGATTTGTAGAGATCCAGGGGAGAAGAATGGCAGAATAGAGTAGGTGCCAACTATGGGAGGTAAGTGCCCAGACCAGAGCTGCTCCCACTTAGCTGGGAAGAATGGGTCTCCCTCCACTTCTCCACCAAGTCATCACGTCAACCAGTAAAGCTGAATTATTAAAACTCCCTTCTGGGGTATCACACAGATTTTTCTCCACTGAGACTCAGAGCAGAGGGGCGCCTGCTCCCACCACACAATATTAAAATGTCAGGAGTTTAAGGCCTGCGTTGGTTGAGTCATAAGTTATCAGCACCCAGTGAGGGCCGACAGAATGCCTCCCTTAAATTATTAAGCAGAAAGCGTCAGACTGTAATATTTTGCTAAACCAAAGTACAGACACAGACAAAGATGTCATTTCAATATTTGAAACCAGCAAGTTTAATTTAAAATAAGAGCAAACCAATAAGCTCAGAACATAGCAGCATATGAGAGGAAAATTATACTGTGAGAGGAAAAAAAGTGGAAGGACTTAAGAAATTTATAAAAGTAATCTCCAAGTGGAAATTAGAAATCAAGGGCTAGAAACAGAATAACACAAAAGAAATATTACTGTCCACTTTCTAAATCAATATAACACTGTTCCACGCCAGAATTACCATGGTAACTCAAGTAAAAAGAATCAGGCAATTCTTATTATTTCAAAATAAAATCACAGCCTGAAGCCTGGGTTTTATTACAACCACTGATAGATCGCTGGCTTGTATTTATCTGAAATATTGCTTTTCAATCAGCTGGTTTATGAATGTATACAGGCCTCTCACCAGCCCACTTACTGGCCGTTATGAGGCAGGGGCTAACCAATTAATTGATTCCCACCGGGCTGCATCTGCATGTATGGCCAGGTTTAAGTCAGCTTTTGTGACAACGGTGCATCACACTCTCTCAAACTGTCCAGTAGCTTTGTAGGACAGAGAGGAAAAGCTAGAGGGGATGGCAGGAAGGGCTAACCTCATTCCAGAACCCTCATAGGTTTGTCCATGAAGGAACCAGGTAGATTCCTTGGCCACCCCAGAGAAACTGGCTGCACAGCAAGCCCCGCCCCCAGTCATCCTCTCCCTGGCTCCACCCCTCTCCCATGAACTCTCCTGGTGTTGGTGCCCTTCTTCCCCACTCCCAACTCTGACAGCTGGAAAAGGGAGCCAGCAGAGCACAGAGAATGAGAGTACAACTGTCTAGACTGTCTAGGTTCAGAGCCCAACTCTGGCACTTGAGAGCTATGGGACCTGGGACCAATTACTCAACCTCTTTGTGCAACAGTTTTCTCATCTGTAAAGTGAAAATAATAATAGCAGCTGTGTCATAGAGTTGTTAGAGTATTAAATGAAATCCTACATGTAAGATGCTTTGGTAGATGGATCAGAAGAGTAGTCCCAATATTCTATAGCTCATGGTATTCATGCCCTTTGCAATGTGACTTTTCAGTACTGCCTCTTCAAGAATAGAGTCTGACTCTACACCTCTGAGTCCAGGCTGGTCTGTGATTTATTTTGGCCAAGAGAATACAGCAGAAATACCAGCATCGAAGTGCCAAGCTTAGGTCCCAAGAAGCCTTGTGTACTCCCACTCTCTCCTGGACCTGTCTCGGCCATGAGAACAAGCTAGACCAGCCTTCTGGATAGTGAGGGACATGCAGCACTATCACCTCCAGCTGCCAGCTGATCAGCCAGGAGTGAATTAGCTGATCCAGAAAGCTACTCACCCAAGCCCAGCCTAAATCACTGACCCACAGAGTCTCAAGCTAAATAAATACGTATTGTTTAGAGCCACTGAGTTTGGGGATGGCTTATTATGCAGCAATAGCTAATGGATTCAAATGCATAGCATTAAGGGTATTCAACACGTGTTTAGTAAAGTGATAGTTCTTGTTTTTTTGTTGTCGTGTGCCATCGAGTTGGTTCTGACTCATAGCAACCCTACATAGGATGTCTGAGAGTGGCTGGTGGGTTTGAACGGCCAACCTTGCAGTTACCAGTGTGGTACTTTTCCTACAGTGCCTCACCAGAACCTCTGAAGACTTAGAGGAAGAAGCCAAAGAGCCCATACTGTAACTCCGCAGGGAGAAATGTCACTCCATACAGGCAGGAGGCTTCCTGGTGTATCAATGAGGGGCAGTTGTTCTCCATACAGAGATGAGAAAACTGAGGTCCAATGTGTCATCTGAAGTCAAACAACAGTCAACTTGGACTAGCAACCAGATCTTCTGAATCAGGCCAGCAGGTTGCACCTGAAAATAGTAAGCCACTCAAAAAAACCCTGCAAGAATTTACAGGGGAGGGAGCAGGAGCTGGGAACTAATGTGGCCTGTGTCCAACTCAACGTGAAAACTTGCACATTTGAGCATGTGCCCTTGCAGCCTAGACTAGCCACGCCTCTCATATCACTTGCTTCTAACTTGCCTCCATTGTGTCAGCCACCGTGGGCTCCTGCCCTTAGGCCAAACACAAACCAGACACACTCCAACCAATGAGCAATGAGCTTGTTGCTAGATAGGGTGGAAATGATTCTCAGCATGAATGGGATCGGTCTGTGTAACCACTTGTAGGTTACTGTAAGGTTAACCAAAGAGGAGAGGGCATGTCAGGCAAGGAGGTCAACATAAATAATGGTATAAAGACCCAAGTAACCTCAACATTAGATGGGCATGAAACACATAGATCTACATAGCTTAGCATGGTGGTAGAGGTAGCAGCCGATTTCAGGCAGAATGCCAGAGTAACAGAGGTTCAATCAGTCTGATTGGAGTGATTACCAGGAGTAAAACGATAGGTGGGATGGGAGGATGGTGATGGTAGAAAAGAAAGAGGTGGGTCCAGACTCGCGGGTAAATGCAATCCAGTGCTGTGCTGATAAATGCTTTAACAACTGGCTTTCTGAGGGAGAGCCCTGACTTGTACTGTTTGCCAATTTCTGTGGTATAAAAACTGCCATCACAACCCATTTCAAGTGTTCAACATGATATTCCTGAATTTGTCAGTTCCTGTAAGCCAGTATGAGTTGACTCCTTCACTCCACTGGTATAGTCCAATCCTTAGTACAGACACACTAGCAGCACCAAGAAAAGCTAGGCCAAGGCTGTAAAGGAATGCCCTTCAGCCCTCAATGTCTTCCAACTCCAGATAAGACAGACAGTTAGAATGGGCTACATGCCGTATGCACCTTTGAGGCTTCTCCAGTCTGTGAGAGCTTAAGCTATGTTAGTTTGTATCAGCTCCTTTCAGGAGGATCTACATCTGAGGACGGAACCACAGCCCCTGGGTTGTCAGCAGGCTGCACAGTGCCATGACTGGGAAACTCAAGTGGATGGCCCCAGTCCAACTGTTGCTCCTCTTCATCACAGTTTTCTACTACCAGTGTCATCACACCTTGAGGCCATGGCAGAAGGCAGAGCAGCTGGGCACAGAACCTAAAAAGATGCTGAAGCTCGGGGCTTTAACTCCTCACATAACCTTGAGCAACTCTCTTGCCCTCTTTGAGCCTCAACCTTCCCCCAATACATGGATCACCTTGCAAGGAGTAACTGCAGAGACCTCTTCCTGATACCTGTCTGAGGGATCTAGACAGTGGTGAAGAGTGAGGCCAATCTGACTGCAGAAGAAGTAGTGGAAAAGTTCATGTGGATGAATGGGAAAAGGGAGGGCAAGAGCCCAGTACCCAGCAGCGAAAAAGGCACCAGATTGTACTAAAAGACTGAGCAATCATTTCAAGAAGTAGTGTATAATCAAGAACCGGTGGTACAAAAGGAAGAAGTCCAAGCTGCAATGAAGGTGTTAGTTAAAAACAAGATGCCTGAAATAAACAGAACAAACTGATACAGCACTGGAGGTACGCATTCATCTCTGCCAAGAAATTTGGAAGACAGCTACCTGGTCAACTGATTGGAAGAGATCCATATTTGTGCCAATTCCAAAGAGAAGTGAACCAAAAGAATGTAGAATCATAGAACAATATCATTAATAGTATCACATGTAAGTAAAATTTTGCTAAGATAATTCAAAAACAGCTGCAACAATACATTGACAGGGAGCTGCCAGAAATTCAAACTCTATTCAAAAGAGAGCATGGAATGAGGGCTATCATTGCTGATGACACATGGATCTTGGCTGAAAGCAGAGAATACCAGAAAGGTGTCTACTTGTACTTTATTGACCTCTCTGAAGTGTTCAAGAGCAAAGATATAAGACTGAGGATTATTTTCAAACACCTTATATGCATGTGAAAATTGGATAATGAATAAGGAAGACTGTAGAAGAATTGATACATTTGAGTTACGGTGCTGGAAAAGAATACTGAAAGTACCATGGACTGCCAGAAGAACATACAAAACTGTTGGAAGAAGTACAGCCAGAATGCTTCTTAGTCAGGATGAGGAGACTTCATCTTTGAAGTCTTTGGACATGTTACCAGGAAGGACCAGTTCTTGGAGAAGGACGCCATACTTGCTAAAGTGGTGGATCAGCACAAAAGAGGAAGACCCCCAACAAGATGGATTGGCACAGTGGCATCAGCAATGGCTCAAACATTACAACGACTGTGAGGATGGCACAGGAAAGGGCAGTGTTTCATTCTCTGGTAAACAGGGTTGCTATGAGTCAGAACTGACTCGATGGCACCTACCAATAACAAAGGCAGAAGTCTATTTCAGACGAAACTGTAACTGCAAGGGCAATATCACATACCAACTACGAGGCTTCCTGGCTATCAAGTATGTTGTTGTTGGTAAGTGCTGTTGAGTCGGTTCCGACTCAGCAACCTATATAAGGTTTCTGAGGAGCGACTGGCGGGTTTGAACTGCCAGTCTTTCAGTTACCAGTCCAGTGCTTATCTTACAGTGCCACACCAGGACTGAAGTGTGTAAGTGGGAGTTATCTCATTTAATCCTGATAATGTTCCTGCCAGTCAAATGTGGTGGTTCTCATTGTAGAGATGTGGAGATACGGAGGCAAAGCAATGTTACCACTGCTGAGAATGAAACCCAAAATGTCAGATCTTGGATTTGCATAGCTTAGAATGATAGCTGCATAGCATGTAGGTAGTGGCAAGTCAAGTGGTACCTGAAACATTGGGCACTTCTGTCCTTTTTTCCACCTGCAGACCTACTTCTTGCAATCTTCCATAATGCCCCTGATTGGGAATTTCTGGGAGATGCTTTGGCCCCCAGAGATGGATTCAAACAATAGCCAGGGCCTCCCCAGCTACATGGAAGCAGCTCTATTTTGTGATCGACATGTCTCTGGAGAGAGCCCTAACTCCTTGGGCCCACCTCTGTGTCAGACACAGGCATGGCTTGAGTTGCTCCACTAGCTGCACCACCACAGAACAGTCTTTTGGTCAAAGAAGGTCCAGTCCATTTAATCACAGCTATTTGGAGTCCTGGTGTGGTGGTGTAGGAAATGCACCGGGCCGAAACGTTGGTTTGAACCATGAGGCCGGCCATTCAAACTCATCAGTCGCTCCTTGGAATCCCTATACAGGGTCGCTACGAGTCAGAATCTACTCAACTGCACTTAACAACAACATTTCTTAACTCCAGCAGCCTTGAACAGGCAGCCCAGGGGGCTAAAGCTGAACCTCATATCTCCTTCACCTACCACCACAGAGGGGTAGCTGCCAATCCTCATTGGCACTCATCCATCTATTCCAAGGGTGAGAAACCAAAATCGAGCTCCTTTTGGTACAAGCTCACAAATGGGGCCTGCTGAGAGACTCCTTAAATGGAAGCAAGTAGGGCAGCCGTCTAGTCAGATTCCGGGACACGCGGTGGGGTAGAGTGGAGAATCAATTCTCAAGAGGGATGAAAGGCAGACCCCAGCTCTATGAAAATGCATAGTGCCATGTGTTAAAAGCATCTTCGTGGGACATGTCCAGAGAGAGAGAATGAAAGAGAGAAAGGCAGTTCCTGCGGCCACAGAGGCTAAGCGAGTGGCCATACCAGCACTGGGCCCCGGCACAGAAAGGGTGAAGCTTTTAGGCAAGCAGCAGCCAGTGATCTCAGCTTCCCCCAGTCCTAATGCTCCTGAAAGGCTCTCTCCTGCTCCCTGTAATTGGGCATCAGTAGTTAATGCAGTATTGACTGCATTACACGCTCCCGTGCCTCCCCTCGCTAATGCCAATTGCATCACCTTGTACAGTCACCGGCTTGCTTAGCCAATAGCCGTTAAAAGCAATCCAAATCATGAATCATATGGGAAACTTTTAGCAAGACACCACCATCCAAGGAGACAATTTACAGTTGAGTTAATCTGGGTACATTAGCAAGACATGGATTCTGTACGACAGACCAATTTATGTTGTTTCCCTGTCCCCCCTTGGTGCTCTGTATGGACAAATGAATGGAAGAGCAGGGAACAGAGAAAAGCACCTGCTTCTTTACCCAGGGCTCCAGGAGGGAGTAGAGGAGACTCGTCTTTTCAGATTCTCTGCTTGGATGAGTTTGGGCAGGAAGGGGAAGAGGCTGTACGTGCTGTTAAGGATTTGTGATGCCTCATTCACAGTAGCGGGGAGGTTGCTGCTGCCAGACTAGGTGCAGTAGGGATTCAAACCATGATGGCGACTGTCCTTCAGGCACCCAGTGAGTGCCAGGCCTGGCCCCCACTCCACCATCCTCACTGGCTTTTATCAATGGGCATTGCCAGTGAGCTGGGTCTCTGCCCCCTCCTTACCTCCATCTCCACGCTCCAGGACTGTGGAGTTCCTGGCCATACTCTACCAAGAGAGGCCACCAGGACTCTCTGGTCCAGACTACAAAGAGATATTCCATAGGTTCTGCTGATAACCAAGCAAGGGCTGGTCAAGACCCAAGCATAGTGAAATAGGTGCCTGCCCTCACAGATCAACTGAGTCAGCTGTGGAGCACACTCCGAGCGGTCATTAACAATTGAAGACTCCACTGTCTGGTATCCTCAGTCCAGCTCTACTCTCCTTAGGCATTTTTACTTATTAAAAATGCTCTAGGAATCATGTCTGGCTTTTAGTTCCACAACCTGCCTGCTGCTCCCTATGGTCACCCCAGCCTTCCTGCTGTGTCTTTGCAGAGGCACCTCATACCCAAAGCAGCTGTTCATTGGTGCCTGCCTGGGGACATATCAGTACCCCCGGCTGGGCATCCTCAGAGCATCCTTCCCTACCCGGTCCCCACAAACCAAGGTTCCTCACTGTTCAGAGGGTATCTAGGGTCTCTGCAGTCTGCTATTATTCATGGGCCTCTTCTCAAACAGCCCATGAGACAAAAAGAGTCTCAGGATTTAGGGCAGTAGTTCTCTTTCCTCCCCTGGAACTTCAGGTCTCCCCAGAAAGCATGTAGTTCATCCCAGCCTGGCATGCTGGCCAGCCCAAGCTTCAGGTGCCAGTAGAGGAAGATTGTGTCTCCCGGAAAGTTGGAGCTGGACTCCCTTTCACTAACGGGCAAACCCAACAGCATTCAGAAAGCCTGGACCCTGAGTTCCAGTAAAGTGTAGATGGCTAGGCCAAGAGAAGGCATCCAAATGAAAGCAATTAATCTTAAAACCCAAAGTTTAACCACTTGCAAAACAGATCTTTCAGTCTCTGTAGTGACCCTTCACTGCTCGACCTAATGGATTACTTTATTAATAATGCACTGTGCTTAAAAGCAAAAAAAAAAAAAAAAAAAAAAAAGAAAGAAAGAAAGAAAGAAATTCTGACAATTCAATACTTCACAAAGTCTCTTAAACCCGTTGCTACGGCAAAGCGATTGATATTTTATTATCTTTCAGAAGTGCAACATGAAAGCTCTGCAGCACAGCAGAGCGAGAGCTTTGGTCCTCAGCAGCTGACTTCAACCAGAAGAGCCCCAGCCTCGCCTGACAAGATGCTGTCAGGTGGGGGAAAAGGTGTTGGGATGGTTAATAGGAGCCCAGAGTCCCTGCCACAGCCAGACAAATGCACTATGACACAGCCCTGAGACATACACTCCCTGGGGACCCTGGGGGCCAATGCTGCCACTTAGGCCAGGACATAAGTGCTCAGGAAGAAGTTAGAACACAGGGTTTGAAGGAGCAGATGAGTGGGCCCAGAGCCTTGTTCTTTCCACAAATTGAAGGTGCCATCTTCAAGGTTTCCTGGTGGCCAGGCCCTAATGGGGAGTGGAGGGTGACTTTATGAGCAGAAAGATTACTTTTAGAGGTTAGTTCCAGGCTGGACACGACAAGAATCAGATGGCTGGTCAGGGGCCCAGTCACCTGCTTTCATTGTGCTGTAATGGGGTCCAGAGAAGCGGTGGTAACGCAACAGGCACCATATTATTTAGACTGAATGAAAGAACAGAGGAAATAAATAGGCCCAGGTGAGTGAAGTGCACTACAGCCTGGAGGCAGGAGACTGGCTGAAATGTGCCCCAGAAATTCATTCCCTCTGCAGGATCATCTGAAAACCCTTGGAATCACAGAGCCTGAGGCACTAGGGTGCCTGAGAGTCAGGTCCAAGACTCTGCTGGGGAGGAGCAATTGTACCCGCATGGTATGAATCCACCTGCCTAAGTTTCTCCCATGTAAAGGGTCCATGTCTTCCAGACTCCTGGTTAGAACCTGAGGAGCTGAGCATACCGAATGAAGGCAAAAGACCTACTGTGGTCCCACATGCTCCTTCTCCAGGTGCACTGGCTTCTCCAGTGGAAGTGAAGGTCAGAGATGACAAGATACAGGACATTGGTGACAGAAAGGAGCTGAATCAAGTCCTTTTCCTTCCCTGTCTGGCCTGACCCCATACTCCATTTTTCTCCTTTTCATTCTATGGTGTGGCATTGTCGGATAAAGCAACAGACTGCAAGGTCGGTTTGAACTACAAGGTCAGGGGTTCAAACTCACCAGCCACTTCTGGGAAACTCCATGAGTCAGAACTGACTCGATGGCACTTAACAACAGCAACAACAAAACTATACCAGCCCCATCCTCTGACAGCCAGCCCATCCCCACCGGAGAGGCAGAAGTCAGCATGGACTCCAAGGGAAGGGGCCATGAACAGAGAAGCACATGCTGAAAATGACACCCCAGCCAGATTACAGCAGCCGAATGGACTCCCTGGGTCACAAGCATCTAGTTCCCCCTTTCCTCTCTTCTTATATGCTGACAACTGGCCTTCCCCACATTTTACCTCCAGGCTAGACACTTTAAACATGCCTCCTCCCTGCTGGATGTCTCCAGAGGGTGTAGGTAGGCTGAGGGGTGGGTGTGGGGGTAAGGGGGCACAAGAATGTGGTGGCAGCAAAGTGAACATAGTATGTTGTAACCTTGAGCAAGTCACTTGCAGTTTGCACCAAGTGACCAAACAGGTACACGGTGCAGGTCCAGAGGGAGGGACTCATGAGTGGAAAGGTCAAAGGATGGCCACCACTAGTATTCTAATAGGACTCATCTGACTCGTATCAAATCACCCTTTCAATTTCATACCATTGGCAAAACGAAGATGGCAGCGGGAATGGCAACAATTACACACAGAACTCCCTATAATTAAAAACAAAACAAAAAAACAGCCCCCAAACTGTACAACCCTCGCCTACAGGGCAGGAGGGGCCTGGGCAGATAAGCAACCACCACACTTCTGACTCCAGGGCTGAGTTTAGGCTCTGGGACACCCATTGATCTTACCCCTAGGGGGCTGGGAGCATCTATCTCCCCTGAGTGTTCCAGGACACTCACTGCAGGACAGCCCCACTCCAGGGAGGATTTGTTGGCTGTGAGAACACCTGCTAGTGGCTTCCAGCAGTCATGGACCCCTCTGTTCTGACCCCGCATCACCCTGGGGCCGCAATGAGGCTCTTGACCATGGCAGGTTCATGCCACTCCCTGGGAACCTCCCTGCACGAGTGTTCCTGAACAGTAACGGGACAACTTTCCTCCTTTGGGCCAAACTCCTGCCGCTGAGCTTAGGGAGTCCTGGAGACAGTGGGCCAGGAGGCGTCTCTTCTCATCGAGTCTCGCTCATGGACAGCTGTCCCCCGGATGGCGCAGCCGACCTTGCCCTCTCCTCCCAGGCACCGCGGCACGAGCGCTATCCTCCCACGCGCCCGCTGGCCCCAAGCTCTGGAGTCCGATTCTGCAAGCCGCTGATTTGCTCTGCGCTCAGCGCCTCTCGGGTTACGCGGCCAGCGCGGGGGTGATGGCTGCGGTAAGTGGTGCAGCAGCAAAGACGAAACGTTCAAAGCGAACCGTCACGCCTCGCGATCCCGGGAAGCACACGGCGCCGTGGAACACCACGCCGGCCGTAACACACCCCGCCCGCCGGCGGCCCGGCGCCAAGGGGCCGCGCAGCCCGGGGCCCACCGACACTGACCCCCTTAGTCCTGTCCGGCCCCCGTTCCCAATCCTCTGTGTGCCGCCTGCCCTGTAATCCCGACATAGCCAAACCTGTGTACACTGGTGCCCCGCGTGTGCTTCCGCGCGCTGCGGCGGGGGGCGAGGGGGTGGGGGCGTCTCGACCCCCCGCCCGCCACCTACCGTCCTCCTTGTCCAGCACCATCATCTCGGGCACTCCGTGTCCAGCCGCAGCTCGGCTCGGCCGGGAGAAGGGCGCCGACTCCGGGCGCGCTTCGGCGGGGCGGCCGGTCCTCGGGCAGCAAGCGGGCTCTAATTACCCGCTTGTCCGGCTCTTAACCTAGATTGCACTCAGCTAGAATTACATTCAGGAGTGAAGCACTTCGCAGATACAAAAGCAGTCTCACCTACTTTTGTGCCTCAGAATTGCAAGGAACTACGAACTGCAATTTAGAGAGAGGGGAAGAGAGAGAGAGAGAAGGGGGAAAAGAGGACCAGAGCCGTTTCTTTGATTCTCACCTTCTAAATGGCTCAATTTGCCCAGTATAATCTGTCTTAATGTAATTGCATTTGATAGCTCATAACCCTGGCTCTGGCAACGACACAGCTTTCAGCCTCATAAAGTGTTTTCCCCTCGGATTTAATCTGAATCTCAATCTAAAATTATATTCAAAGAGATGGGGGAATCTCGGCGCTCGTCTCCCGCTGCCTTTCTCCCTCAATGTATGAGGTTTGCACTCCTGCTACTGAATAAATGCACACATTTCCCGAGACCCCCCTTCCTCCCGGGTTAATGGGGAGTGGAGACGCTCGGCTGTCCGGCTCCGCAGCGCCACCTGGAGGTCATTCTGTTCCCACTCGGCACCTTCTCTTCCTGGGGTCCGGATCTGGGATGTTTGTCTAGTGGAGGAGACCCGTCAGTTATCCCCAGACCTTCCAGCCTCGCTTTCTGCACAGTCCTCTCCCAGCTATCTTTCTCTGATCCCGTTCTGTTTTCTCCCTTCCTACCTGCTCTGCCCGGGATTTCTGGCGGTTTCCCGGATTGTGTGACAAAGCTGTAGGGCACAATTCCTCCCATCCCCAAATTTAAAGACTACTCCTGACCCCAGTAGTCCTCCGAGAGCATCCTGCGCCCATAGAAAAAAGGAAATTGAGCTAGCAGAGCCTAATGCATGGCCTCAGGGGATTTTCTCACAAATATTCACTAAACACTTATCAGGTGCCAGAAACTGCTCTGGTAGTGGTGGTGGTTATATGCTGTGGAGTCGGTTCCGATTCATAGCGACCCTGTACAGGGTTTCCGAGGCTGTAAATCTTTACATGAGCAAAAAGCCTCATCTTTTCCCCGCAAAATAGTTGGTAGTTTCGAACTGCTGACCTTGAAGTTAGCAGCACACTTTGTAACCACCAGGCTACCAGCTATGCAACCAAAGCTCCTTGTTGTTGTTGTTATGTGTGGTGAAGTCGGTTCCATCTCATAGAGACCCTGTACAGGGTTTCCAAGGCTGTAAATCTTTACGGGAGCAGCAAGCCTCATCTTTCTCCCGCGGAACAGCTGGTAGTTTCGAACTGCTGACCTTGAGGTTAGCAGCCCGATTTGTAACCACTATGCTACCAGAGCTCCTTAGGCACTGGGAAGACTGCAGAGAACAAAACAAAGATTCCTGTCGCTATGATGGAGTTGATCATTCTTATTTTGTAATCCAGGAAGCTGGAAGGACAACAATGTTCACCTCCTCCACGTCTGGACCTTGCTTTTCCCCAGAGCCTTGGTGCTGGTGGCCTGATTGCTTACTTCAGGGAGGCCACCCACTTTTCAAATCCCACGAGCTTTTTTTCCTTGACAGTATAGAGTGCTGGGATGGAATGGAAATCAATAATTTGTCTCCAGCCCAAGGTGGACTCCAGACAGTTGTGTTGGGGGCTCAGTTCTCACGGTCACTTCTGAGGACTAGACCCAGGCAAGAAGGAGGAAGTTGAAGTTAGTAGAGGGGTGCAAGTTCACGATCTGGGAATCCCATCTCTGTCAACTTATCAACAGTGGTCCTTGATATGCCAGTTTCTCTCTCTGGGCCTCAGCTTCCCTGTTTATAAAGTGGGTGACCTTCTTTCTGGTCCCCAAGGTTGCTGTGAGCATCAGCTGAGATAATGCATGTGAACGTGCTTTGTAAACTGTGCTGCTCCAGACAATGGGCGGATTACCGGTACAAAGGAGACCTGGAGGCCAGGCCTTGCCCCTTAAGCCCTGGGAGGCCCCCAATGCAGGGTGTGCTGGGGCTGGGGGGCTGCAGCCCAACATCCCCTTTCCTAGACAGGAAAGTCAAGCTTTGAGAAAACAGAAAAGAGCCTGCTTCTAATGAGATGCCTCATCTGCAGCTCAGAGGGTTTCACTTTCCCCTTCATCTTGAATACTTAATCCTAATAGTCCTTGAGTATATTTGATGTTAAATATATCATTTTGCGCAGACTCGCCATCCCTCAGGACTGTGGGCTTGATCTCTCCCTTGCCACTGCAATCCGAGTCATGTCTTGAGGGTCTAAGGAAGGTTTTAGCACGGCTGTCAGGCCACTGCCTTTACTGGCACATTTCGTGCCAGCCCCTCACTCCCGTCTGCTGGGGGCAAGACAATGTAGTAAGATGACAGGCCAGCAAGGGGCAGCTTCTTGCTGCAGAAACCTCTGTACTACCTGGGGGCACTCACTCCAAGAGGCTTGCAACCAGATTCCCAACCTCCAGGGGCTGCTTCTACTCATTTTGGGGGTCTCGCTTGGACCCACAAACCAGGCCTTGACAAGCTGGGGATGCTTTCCCACTTTCTTGCCCACGTGTTGTGCCTGGAAATCTTTGTCCTAACAGTAGCTCCCCCCAGCTTCTAAGGTGCCTAATTTGCAGCATAGCAGTCACACAGGTGGTATCCTCATGGACAGTCAGGACCCCTTGTGCCTGGGCTCCTGAGCAGCACATTGCAGAGGATGAAGGTAGAGGATGTTAGCAAGGGATGGCTGCTGTATGCAAGGGACCGTTGTGCCTACTGGCTGCTCTTTCCACCCCAAGCCATATGGAGAAAGGTCTCCTCAACTGAGTTACAAAACTGCTCAGGGAGTCCCAGAGGGCTTGAGTGACTTGAGCTCCCAGCCAGGAGGATGCCTAATAGATTGACACAAGCAGACATGACCTCCTGTCAGATCAAGGGTAGTTGCTAGACAGGCATATAACCCCACCCCCTCACCCCCACCCAAGCTGCCTCCAAATCCAAAGACACACCCATGACACCAGGGAAGAATGCCCAGCTTCCCTGAGGCTGGAGGAGGTACTTTTTGCCCACCACATTCCACAGGTGATGAACATGTACACACTTCAGCAATGCCAAGAGTGCTCGGGAATGCTCTTGAAATACCTCTGAGGACAGCTGAGGGAGGCCAACTGATCAGCCCCTAAGATCACAGTGAGAAAGGGGGTGCTATTGGCTGCCTTACAAACTTCTGGGCAGGTCTCAGCAGTTTGTCACTGCACCTGGCAGGAAAGTCCTGAGGAACAGTTCCTTCACTGGAGGTGGGGAGGATAAGCAGAATAGGACTCAGTTCCCTCAGGGCCTGGGCAGACAGATGTCTGCTATGGAAGCTGTCAGATGTGCCTCAGTCTGAGGGTCCTGTTCCCAACACAATGCAGCCGTCTCCAAACTTGTCTCACAGAGATAGTTGGGGTGACAAGTGCCCCTTGTCTGAGACTGCCACACTGACATGACAGAGTGGTCCTGTAGACTTTGCATGCACTAAGGATGCCTCTTGGTCAAGTTCAGGTGCCCTGCAGATGCACAAGAATTTGCAACCAGTTTGAATGAAGATATGCAGTCCAGAGACTTCCTCTTCAGGTTTCTGGGAGTCTGGGACAGGCCTGACAGGCCAGTTAGGTCTTTGGGAGGCCTAGATGAATTCTGTACCATAGAAAACAAATCTCCCCATAAAGGTCAATCCAATCCTGAGTGTAGGGTGACCAACTGTCCCAGTTCTCTCCACAACTGAGGATTTCTCAGGATACAGGACTTTCAGTGCTAAAATGAGAGCAGTCTCAGGCAAACCACGACAATGAATCACCACAGCGGAGGGTAGGATGGTGGGACAGGGGATTAGTGGACTGAGAGAGGCAGGCCAGGTATCAGTCCCTTTCCCTGCAGACTAGCAGCTAGCTCCTGCCCTTACAGCTTCCTTCTACCTTAATGGACTGTCTTAGCCCCCGGGGAATGTCCACGGGCCAATCTGGGCATTCTCCTGAAAGATTGACAGTTGTGAATTAGAACCAGGGGTGGATCTAGATCTTGTGAGGCCAGAATTGACTTATGACCCTACTTTTTTTTTTTTTTTTTTTTTAGCTTTTTATTGTGAATTGAGTGAAAGTTTACAGACAAGATCATCAGCTTTACATTCAACGAATCATATACCCTGTTTCATCTCAATGAAGTCAATCTCCCGCATGCAACCACAGTTGTCCTGCTTCCTCCCTGTGGGTACCCATGTACAAATATCTTCTTTCACACAGGAGGATGCTCTTTTAAAAAAGCAATTCAAGATTGACTAACCCAAACCTGTGGCTATGAGTCAATTCTAACCGTATAGAAAGAACACAGGAGATCTATCTGCTCCATAGGGTTTCCAAACCTGTGATTTTTATAGAAGCTGACTGCCATAACTTTGTCCTTAGGTGCAGCTGGTGTGTTTGAACTACCCTGAATTCTTAACTATTGTGCCACCAGGGTTCCTTAATAGAAGACTGTGGTTCATGTTAGCTGCTGTTGAGGTGTTCCAACTCATAGCGATGCTTAATACAAGATTGTTGTTGCTGTGTGTCCTAGAGTCAGTTCGGGCTCATAGTCAACCTGTATAGGGTTTCCCAGAGTGAATCACGGGTTTGAACTGCCAACCTAGCGATTGCTACTTCAGTGCTTCTTATACTATAGTGCCACATCAGAGATCAATATAAGATGAATGCTGTTAAGTATCGTCCAGCGGGTTCCAACTCATAACGAGTCACAGCGACCCTATATAGGGTTTCCGGGAAGCTGCTGCTGGGTTTGAACTGATGACCTTGTGGTTGATAGCCCAGTGCTTATCCTACAGCGCCACACCAGGACTCCCAATACAAGATTGTTGTTAAGTGCTGTGGAGTCGTTCCAACTCTCAGCGACCCTATATAGGGTTTTCCAGGAGCAGCAAGTGGGTTTGAACTGATGACCTTGTGGTTGCCTGATCCTACAGCACCACACTAGGACTCCAAATACAAGATCGTTGTTGTTGTTAAGTGCCGTCAGGTCGATTCCGACCCAAAACGACCCTGTATAGGGTTTCCGAGGAGCAGCTGGTGAGTTTGAACCGCCAACCTTGCAGTTCAAACGATTTTGCAGTCTGGAGCATTAACCCACAGCGCCACACCAGGTCTCCAAATACAAGATTACTAATAAAAAATTACAGTCAGGGACCCAACAACTTCAAGACCCTGACACTTAAACTTCATGAGCTTCAAGGTAAATCCGCCTCTTGTTGAACATAATATTTTGGATTATATGGCCCACCCCCTCCCACCCCCCCCTACTCTGGCCAGCGCAGTAGCTCCCAACACTCAGGGCAGGGCGACCCGATTGCGCCCTCCTCAGCCCTGCCAGGGGTGCAGCAATGTCACCGACTCGCAGTTATGAATTCATAGACCCAAGGAACCGCAGGACAATACTGGTTTGGCCGGACCGTCACCCAGGTTCTCTGGGCAACCCGGCCCTGGAGGATTGGTTCTGCAGTCCAGTGCTTAGATGGGGGTGACCAGCAGTGCCGGGGGACCCGCGCGGTCTGAGGGACGCTTCGGGTTCCTGCATGAATGCAAAAGCCAGTGAGAAAGTTCCCTGCCCGAGCTGGCGAGCTCGAGGTGGCCCCCGAACACTTCCTGATACCTGTGAGGAACCCCGGGGGCTGCAGCCTGGCGCCCCTCAAGACACACACGCACACGCGCCAGCCGCCGTGCTCCTGGGAAATCGCCCACCCGCGGGAAGAGGCCAGGGCGGGAGCGGGGGGGCGCTGCTGCCGCGGGCGGGGTATCCTCCGCAGGGCCCGCGCCGCCACCTCCGCTCCCTGGCCCGCGCGCCTCCGGGCACCGGTGCCGCGCACGGGGCACCTACCGTCCTCCTGCTCCAACACCATGGTCCTCGAAGGCTCCTGCCAGGCCCGGGCCGAGGACGCGCAGTGGCGAGCGGCTCGGACTCCCGCCGCCGCCGTCCGCGGGTGCTGCTTCCCCGGCCCCGAGAGGACTCGGCGCCCGGCTAGCGGAGGGTGCGGACGCCCGGGCGCCTGGAGCACAGCCCGCGGGGCACGGAGGGTGGGAGCGGCGCTGGGGGCAGGCCGGGATCCGCAGAGTCTCTGGAGCAGTCGCTGTCCCCTGGCCGGAGCTTCCGCGGGAGCCGCAGCAGAACCACTGCTGGCCGGGCCGGGCCGGAGGCAGAGCCGGAGCCTCAGCCGGAGCCGAGCGCCGGTTCTCTCTTCGCGCCGGCCGCGGGCGCCTCAGCGGAGTGAAGCCTGTATTTCCCAGGGCCCCTCAGATTCCCCTGTTAATTAAATCAATTCATTATGCTCAGATCTGATTAGCGGCCCTTCCCCCTTTTGAATCAATTATTCAATACACAAACATAATTGCTTGGGCCAGAGGTGCCCGCCATTAGCTTATTTAACTCCAAGGACACTAATTACCCGCAGGGCACGGGAACTTTTCTCATTAATTCTGACAAAACACAAAAGCACAGCCAGAGTGTGTGCGTGTGAGGGACTATGTGTGTGTGTGTGTGTGTGAGAGAGAGAGAGAGAGAGAGAGAGAGACACCGAATGCCAGTGTGAGGGACTATGTGGGGTGGTGAGTGACAGTGTGAGCCCAGTATAATAGTGGGATGTTGACCGAATGGGAGAGTATCGTTTGGAGTCTGTAACAGTCCCATTATGATTGTGAGAAACTGTAGAGCACCGCAGGCTGGGTGTGGCTGTGGGTCTGGAATCTAGGGACCAGGGTTTGAGACCCAGCACAGGAATGTGTATGAGGTTCTGAGAGTGCTTGTGTGTATGTGGCTTTGTAAGTGTGACCCTGTGGGTATTTTGGCAGGTGCCCACACCTTTTTCTTTTTAGATTATTACTTCCACCACTGCCTACTAGATATCTAGGCCCATGGAGAAAAAGTGCAGACCACAAAACAAGCCACTGGGGCAGGAGACCCTGGTGGTGCGGGAGCCAGTCCGGGGCACCTAACAGTCCAGTTGAGGCCAAATTTTCTCAAAAAAAAAAAGGACTCTAGCAACTCCATATCTGACCCCCTCCAACACCTGTCTGATCACCTGACTGGAGTTTGCCTGCCCCCATCTCCTAACTGTAAACCCTGGGTCCCCATCTCCCTCCCAATATTGCCCCTGTCTCCTTTTATCCCCCAACACCCTTTCACATACTTCCACTTGCACCTGATACCCGAGTGTCCCCACACCATCTCCACCCCCTCTACAACTAGTTCTTCAACTCCCCTCTTTAGGGCTTGTAAAGAGGGTGTGCCTATGGTTGGCCAACTTCACATTTGACCTCCCAGGAAATCTTTATTGGGAGAGTGCTCGTGAGAGAGCCCACAGAGGCAGCCACAGAGGGTAATTGATTCCCCCAAATTAGGTTTCTGCTTTCTAAAGATCGGTATTGTTCCTGTTCTCAATGTGCACAGAGGTATTGAAGATTTCCTTTTTGTTTCTTCAGGCAATGAATGAGCTTAATCCATTTGGCTTTATAAATCAGGAAACTAATATTCGCTTCTTCCATAGCAGCTTTTAAAAATTTAATTGGTGGGGGAGGCACAGTTAGTCACCCTATGCTACTCCCCACCACACACACTTATCAAAGTATTTTCTGATGGGAAAGTGTGTGAAGAGCTCCCCTGCCCTCCTCCATCCTTGCACACAGTTGATATCTAGAAAAGTTTCTGAAATGATTGAATGAGTTATATTCAATTCATTGAAGGAAAGAGGAGTGTTCAGAGATGCCCTTTTGAATGAGCTCCCAAATTGGCTGCTTTCAATTCCTCACCAGCAGAGAGCACAGGATGCCATCACCAGGTTTGGCAAGTCTTCTATCCTGTATATATTACTAGAATCATCTTCTTCATGCCCACATTTGACCCCGATAGCGTCTTCTCAGAGTTCTCTCTCGACTCTCTGTTGTCCTAACTTCTCATTTTATTCTTCGGGCCCTTTAATGTAATTAATTGGGGGACTTCCTGGTGACTCAAATGGTTGACTACTAGCTAAAAGATGGACAGTTCAAACCTTCACAGAGGTGACTCTGAAGACAGGCCTGTGATCTGCTTCTGAAAGGTCATAGCCTTGAAACTCAATGGAGCGGTTCTAATCTGCACATCTGAGATCTCCATGAATTGGGGTTGATTCGACAGCAACTACTGACAATGAATATAATCGAACACATCCTACAGGCTCTTGCTCCTGGGAATCTTCTCCTAGCATCTCTTCTCCTTAAAAAGACCTTCCTCATATCTCAAAGTCTTGTAAGGAAACAGCTGTCTTCCATATTCCTGTAACTGGGTGTCTCTCTGTGAAGTTTAGGGTTGCTGAATGGTGTATGGATTACTTCACTGAGAGCTGGAGGACAAGGTCAACTACTGAGAGCAGAGTTTTCGTTCTTCTCTGTAGAGGATGAGCCACGTGGCAAGTGGAGACTACAGTTCTGTCCTCTCTGTGCTCCAAGCTATGTATCCTGGCATGGGTTGCACCCACCCAGAGAGTTAATTTGCACAAAAGCACCATATGGGCTAGCAATAGTCTGCAATTGGGTATTTTGCATTGGCCAGAGTTCACACTCGAAGAGGTCAGCCTTAGGGATGAATTCCCAGTCTCCCCTGCCTTACTTTTACTCCTTGCAGGATCTGTGTGAGTTCTAGAAAGACCTGCCTCCTGGTTTTCATTCAGAAAGATGAAGTCCAGAGAACTCAGCCATCATAAGAGTGGTCAGGGACAGTGAAACCAATGTCCAGCCCCATCCTTGAATTTAAATGGGGCCCAAATCTCTGTTTAAGATACTAAACTCAGTCCAAAGCTAGAGCTCAGACTTGTCCTAAGAACTGAGGTCCCCATGTTGGAGGAGGAAAATGAAACACCTGAGAGGAGAACCTCTTGGGAGAGCTAGATGAAGCAGCAAGGCCTGGGATTTTGAGGAAGCAACAGTTTCTTGTAGAGCACTACAATGGGCCTGGTATACTCTCCAGTGGTATAAACAAGGAAATAAGTCATTAGAGGCCCGACAGCTTAGCTATAGAAGCCCATTCTGAAAGAGCTGGTTGTTAGAAGTAAGGATGAGAAGGAAAAGAGTAGAAATGGTCAGAAGTTTAAGGAGTGGGAAGTTGGCAGCAGCTTGTGGACAGAATGGACAACAGTCAAAAAAAAGTTGGCAGAGCAGCAGACAGAAGTTCAAATGCTTTGAGAGGTATCTATACCCTGAATCCATCAACCCATCTTGGGATTGTTTGAGTGAAAATGACTGTATCCAAAACTTAAGAATCTAGTGTTTTCTAGAAGGTTGTTGTTGTTGTTAATTGCCATCGAGTCGATTCCGACCCATAGCGACCCTGTATAGGATTTCCAAGGAGCAGCTAGTGAGCTTGAACCACCGAACTTGCAGTTCAAATGGCTTTGCAGTCTGGCACATTAACCCACAGCGCCACAACAGGATTCCTTCTAGAAGGTACTTTGATTATATGTATATGTATTCCTGGAAGGTCACACAATTTTTGGAGAGAAGAATCCTGAATCAGGAATCAGAGCATCAGAATTATTATTATTGTAAATGTGTTAGACTGGCTAGTCAACATTTGTACAGCCTTTTGTATGTTCCAACTTGTCTTAGCTGAATGCTGGTCATGAAGGGAAAAACCATGTAAGCCAAAATGGTCCAGAGCAATAGCGTGGGATCAGTCCCCCTACCAACCTTGCCTGGTGGTAAGGGAGCATAGCAGGAAATATAAAGGCTGCCGCATGAATGTCAGACAATAGCAGCTTTACTTCCACTGTTCCTTCTTACATAAAGAGTCTCCTGCCCTATTCCAGTCTCTGCAGATGAGATGCAAGAAGACATCAGGCAAAAAGTTCCCCTTCCTCATGCCTCCAGTTCTAGGCTTCTACTTTGCAGCATCTACGACAAGCACCTGGTTACATTTCCTTTCCTTCTGAACATTGGAGAAAACATCTTTTTTATTCCCTAGGCTGATCCTTCAGTGTGTACTCAGGTTCCTTGGCTTCTGCCTTTCAAGGTGTCCCATTGCCTCTCCCCCTCTTTCTTCAATAGACACATTCTGCTAGACTTTTCCCAACAGACAACAAGCAAACTCTGGTATCTCATCCAAAACAAGAAAACAAATTTGTAGAATCCCACATCTCCCTTGACATACCTTGCTATCTGCTCTCCGTTATAGCCATAATCCTTACCTCCCGTTCTCTTCTTAGCCTCTCTTATCTGGCCTCAACCTCCACAAGTCTTATCAAGGATACTAATGAACTTGATGTAATTAAATAACTATTTTTAGGTCTCATTTTGCTTGACCTGTCAGCATTTAATGCAGTTTGGTGGGTATTCCTTCCTTCTTGAACATTTTTCTTCCCTAGACTAAGAAATATTGAGTCCTGGGTGATACAAATGATTAAGCACTGGATTGTAATTGAAAGGTTGATGAGTCAAACCCACCCATAGGTACCTTGGAAGACAGGCCTGGTGATTTGCTTTCAAAAAGGTATAGCCATGAAAACTTTATAGAGTGGAGTTCCAGTCACCATGATTTGGAATTGACTTAATGGCAATATACAAGAGACTAACACACTCTCAGGAGTTTTTTCCTACCTTTCTGAACATTTTTATTGTTGTTGTTAGGTGTCATCGAGTTGGCTCTGACTCATAGTTGGCTCTGACACAACAGAACAAAACACCACCAGTCCTATCCTCATAATCATTGTTACGTTTGAGCCCATTGTGGCAGAGACTGAATTCATCTCATGGGGGTCTTCCTCTTTTTCACTGACCCTCTACTTTACCAAGCATGATGCCCTTTTCAGGGAGTGTCCCTTCTGATAATGTGTCTGTGAACTCCCAAACTTGTAACTTGTACCCATTTGTCCTAGCTTGGATGGCTAGGGCGGAACTGACCAGAACCTGCCCAGATGAAGAGAAAGATGTTTGATGTTGTGAGCAAGTGTCAATTGGTACACTTTCATAGACTGGAATTTTGCTGATGGATGCAATTACTAAAATTTCAACCAGAATGGAAGATTCTTTATATCAAGGAACATGCTTATCTCCTCAGTGCACTGAGTGGACAGGGCCAGGCAATGTAGACATTAGCTATTAAAAAGAGTGGTGGTAGTGATGTGCTGTGGAGTCAGTTCTGACTCATAGCAACCCTGCATAAGGTTTCTGAAGCTGTAAATCCTGTTGTTGTTGTTAGGTGCCATTGAGTCAGTACCAACCCATTAGCAGAATGAAACACTACCCGATCCTGGGCCAACCTCACTACTGTTGCCATGCTTGAGTCCATTGATGCCGCCACTTGGCCAATCCAATCCATCTGGTTGGGAGTCTTCCTCTTTTTCTCTGACCCTCCACCTTACCATACATGATATCCTTCTCCAGCGACTGGTCCCTTCTGGCAATATGTCCAAAGTATGAGAGACGAAGTTTGGTCATCTTGGCCTCTAAGGAGCACTCTGGCTGCACTTCTTCCAAAATGGATCTATTGGTTCTTTGGTCAGCCCACGGCACTTCCAATATTCTCCTTCAATACCATAACTCAAAGGCATCAAGGGGAGCAGAAAGTTTCATCTTTCTCCTGAGGAATGGCTAGTAGTTTTGAACTGCTGACCCTGAGCAGCTCAACTCACATGAAGTGGCTGGCTTACAAGCTTTCATGGGTGTACTTAGTTTTAGAATGAGAGGTCAAGAGAGAATCCTCACTGACTAGTTTTCCCATTTTCTAGATGGGTCTGGTGAATAGGGGTGGGGGATGATGCTGGTAGGATTTTATGGTTCCAATAGTAATTGTTAGCAGAATTCATTATGATTCTCAAAATTGTAATTACAGAAGATGTATAACTGAAAGGGGAGGGTTAATCCTTCATTTACGAAAGATCATGGTTAGGAAAGCCAGGGGGTAGCCTGTGGTGCCTGGAATTTACTTGCTATGGTTGTTCTATCCAAAAATCTTCTTGATTCCCACCAAGTGATTGGGCGGGACCATGCAAATAAGTTATACAGGACTCTAAGGCTGGGATTGGTTAGTTTTGCCCTCTAGCTAGGTTTAAAAGGAGCCATCTCAGAAGCAGAGATGGAAGATCCCAGGACCATCAAGAAGGAAGAGCATGAATGTCACATGAGATCCCTACATAGAGAAACTGATGGCAAAGGTGACTGCAGAGGCGGTAACATGGAGACAGAGAAGTTTCAGGCTCTAGGCTTATGGACTCAGAAAAGTGCCCACGGGCAGGAGACTGGATTGAAGAATGTGCCCTTTGGGCATTCACTAGCTAAAAGAACTTTATAAGATGTGCTCGAGCAGGGTAGAGGCCAAGGGACCACATGGCTGAGAGGCGGAAAACAAGAGGAAGGCATACCTGCAGTATGGCAGACAAGAGGTGTTCCTGACTGGAAAATTGTTGTGTCCTGGGTCAGTATTGATCCTGAATTGTAACCTACTCACTTGCTTAATAAACCCCATAATTGTGATTATCGTTATGAGTTCGATGTGGCCACTGCAATGGATTATCAAACCCAGATGTGAACCAGAGAGAGCTGTGGGAGGGATGGTTGGTGTCAGAATAGGGGGTAAAGAAGGTTGTAAGGTGGAAGCATGTCTGACCTCTACTTCATAAGAATCAATCTTGGGCTAATTTTTCATTTGATTCTCTTTCTCCCTTGTGAAGCCAAGGGAAGTCAGACATGGTCTCCACATGGTTTTTGCAGTGTCCAAAGTATGTGAGACAAAGTCTTGCCATTTTGGTTTTTAAGGAGCATTCTGGTTGTGCTTCTTCCAAGACAAATTTGTTCTTCTGCCAGTCCATGGTACTTTCAATATTCTCCACCGACACCATAACAGTGTTGTTGTTGTTGCTGTTATTAGGTGCCATTGAGTCAGTACCTACTAATAGTGACCCTACGCACAACAGAATGAAACACTGCCTGGTCCTGGGCCAACCTCACTACTGTTGCCATGCTTAAGTCCATTGATGCTGCCACTTGGCCAATCCATCTCGTTGGGGGTCTTCCTCTTTTTCTCTGACCCTCCACCTTACCAACATGTTGTTCTTCTCCAGTGACTGGTCCCTCCTGACAATATGTCCAAAGTATGAGAGACGAAGTTTGGCCATCTTGGCCTCCAAGGAGCACTCTGGTTGCACGTCTTGCAACACGGATCTATTGGTTCTTTTGGCAGCCCATGGCACTTTCAATATTCTCCTCCAACACCATAACTCAAAGGCATCAATTCTTCTATGATCTTCCGTATTCACTGTCCAGTTTTTGCATGCATATGAGGTTACTGAAAATACCATGGCTTAGGTCAAGCACACCTTAGTCCTCAAGCTGATGTGTTTGCTCTTCAACACTTTAAAAAGATCTTGTGCAGCAGATTTGCCTGATGCAATACGTCGTTTGCTTTCTTGACTGCTGCTTCCGTGAGTGTTGACAGTTGATCCAAGAAGAATGAAGTCCTTGACAACTTCAATCATTTCTCTGTTGATAAGAATGTTATTATTGGTCCAGTGGTGAGGACCTTTGTTTTCTTGACATTGAGATATAATCCATACCGAGGGTTGTGCTCTTTGATCTTCATCAGTAAATGTTTTAAGTCCTCTTCACTTTCAGCAAGCAAGGTCATATCATCTGCAAATCGCAAGTTGTTAGAGTCTTCCTCCAATCCTGATGCCACATTTTTCTTAATATAATCCAGCTTCTCAGATTATTTGCTCAGCATACAGGTTGAATAAGTATGGTGAAAGAATACAACCTTGTCACATACCTTTCTTAATTTTAAAACATTCAGTGTTCCCATGTTCTGTTTGAACAACTGCCTCTTGGTCGAGGTACAGATTCCTCATGAGCACAACTTAGTGTTCCAGAATACTTATACTTCGCAATGTTGTCCATAGCTTGTCATGATCCATGCAATCAAAAGCCTTTGTGTAGTCAGTAAAGCACAAGTAAACATCATTCTGATATTCTTTGCTTTCAGCCACTGTCCATCAGACATCAGCAATGATATCCCTCATTCCACAGCCTCTTCTGAATCTGGCTTGAACCTCTGGAAGTTCTCTGTCAAGTTATGTGTGCAGCTGTTTCTGTATTACCTCTAGTAAAACTTTACTCGCTTGAGGTATCAAAGAGATTGTCTGATGATTTCCACATTCCATTGGGTCATCTCTCTTTGGAATGGGCACAAATACGGATCTCTTCCAATCAGTCGGCCAAGATAGTTGTCTTCCAATTTTCTAGGCAGAGATGAGTGAGTGCCTCCTGTGCATTCTTGCTTGTCTTTTTATTGCCAGCTTCTCCTCTTTCACCGAACCTTTAGCTGTTGGCAGTCCTTAGGACTGGGTGCTAGGCCTTCTTAGAACACTGTATCCTGAGGTGCATCATTAAGTATTTCTCCTCTGAGTTCTACACTAATATTTCCAGTTTCCCACTTGATATCTGTATTTTTCTACTTAGATATCTCAGTGGTATTTTAGCTATTAAAATCCAAAACCAAATTCTTTATGTTTCCTACCAAATCTTTCTTCATCTTGTTTCAGTAAGCCAGACACCCAGTTCATAATGCCAAAAATCTGGGAGTGAATTAAAATTTCAATGAAGCCAGCAAAAGTGAAAATGGAAAAAGAAGGAACAATAAATAAATAATAGAGAATAAGATAGGATAGGTAAAACTAAGTATGTTAGTATACCATACTAAATGTGCAGAGACTGAATATCCCTACCAAGACAGATTGTCAGTGTTAGTTAAAAAATAAAAAATATACAACCAAATGCTGTTTACAAGAAACACTCCCAAAACAAGGGGACAAAAAAGATGGAAAATAAAGCAGTAATCAAGGAACAAAAATAAACCAAAAGAAAGTAGAAATGAGTAATCAAGGGAGACCCAGAATTAATGCAATGAAAATAAGTAATAGGAAAACTATTTAAGGGGGAAATTAAAACTAGAAAAATTAAAATTAAAATCTGGCTATTTGAAAACACAAACCAAAAAATTGCTATTCCAGGCAAATCTGGTTAAGCAAAGAAAGAAAATTGGAAGGAAGAAAGGAAAAAAAAACAAAAAACAAAACAGTATTAGAGGAAAAGATATGGGAAAAGAAATTAAAGAATTTTGGCAATAATACATCTAATCTATGAAAATAAATTTGAAAACCTTGAGGAAATAGATGATCACCAAGCAAAAAAGAAAACTACCAAAGTGAACATAGAAAAATTTGAAACCTGGTATAGGTCATTAAACAGAAGAGATTTGAAAAGAAATTAAATGACCAAAAGGAGCTCTGGTAGCGTAATGGTTACGAATTGGGCTGTGAACCGCAAAGTCAGCAGTTCGAAACTACAAGCTGCTCCACGGGAGAAAGATGAGGCTTTCTGCTCCCGTAAAGATTTACAGCCTTGGAAACCCTGTACAGGGTCGCTATGGGTTGGAACCGACTCGACGGCACTTAACAACAATATGTGAAATGAACTTTGTATAGTTAAGAAAACAATTGATCATTCTAGTGTTACTTAAAATATTCCAGAAAAGAGAAAAAGTTGGAAAGCATTTTAGTTTATTTTGTAAGCAAGTATTTTCTTAATTCCCAAACATTGTCAAATTGATGTGGGGAAAAAAAAAAAAAAAGAAATCATAGACCAGTTTGAATATGAATACAAAACCTAGAATAACTGGATATGGAAACAGTATCAAAAGAATAATACACCATGACAAAGGCGCATTGATTTTTCACACCACCAACATGATTCAGCATCAGGAAACCAGTCAACATAAGTCATATCAACAAATAAAGGGGACAAAATATGATTATAATAATAGATGCCAATAAGTCACTCGATAAAATTCAGTATGTGCTGTTAATAAAATCTTAAGCAAAACAAAAACAGTAGATTACTTCATTCTTTTATAGACTCTTTACCCAAATCCAATAGCAAATACATAAACCATGACAAAAACAATAAACATTTTTAAGACCATTTCCACAAATTGGGAAAAAGATAGGATGCCTTTTATTATTATTATTATTCAACATATTTTGGAACCTAATGTAACAATACAAAAAATTCTAATCAAGTAAATAAGTGTTCATTTAAAAAGACAAAAGTGTTTATTTACCAATGATATGACTATATACCAAGGAAATCTAATTATCTAATTCTTTCTAGTAGTTTAAAATATACTAGAAGTAATTAGATGATTCAGAAGAAAACTAGATAATAAGTAGACAAAGATCAATAGCTTCTTCTTATTTCCTGAATGCAATGATATATTAGAAATGGCAATGAAAAAATTATATCATTCTCAATGGCAAAACTTAACAATCTGCAGAGATCATTTAAAAACAGCAATAACCATCACAAAGGTAATACTTTTCTTTTAAGAAAGAAATGGACTCATAATAAGATCTGAAAATACAGAAAAAATAACCATGTTTCAGAAAGAGAAGACTTATTATATAAAAGCCAGTCCTCCCAAAATTAATAATAGATTAAATATAATTTCCATTACAGTTCCAAATGAAAAATTATAACTACAAAATGTTTAATTTGAAGTATATTTGAACAATAAATATCTGAAGTTAGTGAGGAAAACATTTTGAAAAGAAAGACTAGTTAAAGATGACTTGCCTTATCAAATAATAAAGCATACTATAAAACCACATAATCAAAACAGAATGGTGTAAATCAGTCAGAGATAAATACATCATGGGAGCTCAGAGACCCCCGAAAAAGATACAAGTACAGAAGAAATTTAAATTATGATAAAAGGTGCATTCAATTCATCCAAGAAAGATTATTAATAAAACAATCAAAATATTTAAAGAAATTTTAAGAAAAAATCTCAACAGATTCAGATAATAATTAAACGAATAAATTTGGTGAGAGACCTCTGCCAAAATAACAAAGGAAAATATGTACTAGATTTGATTTTTTAAACCTAGATGCAAAGTCACCATAAAGAAGGAAAAAGACAACTTATTGACTAGAGAAATATTTTTAAATATATAAAAGTTAAAGAGAAAATATGCTATATATATAAAGAGTTTCTATAAATTATCAAGAAAAAGACAAAAGACCAAAAGAAAGATGAGAAAAGAGTATGAACAGGTCATTCTGAGAGAAGAAACTCTAAATGGCTAATAAAATGTTGATCCTTTCTAGTTGTTGGGTGAAATGCAAATTAAAGCAAAAAAAAAAAAGTTTTTAGTTAATTCATCAGATTGGCAAATTCTTTTTAAAGAGTGAAATGTTCAGGTCTGCTAAAATTTAAGCAAATGGGTAGTCATTTGTTGCTGAACAAGTAATCTGGCACTATCTATTACAATATGGGGCATGTAATCTGACACTATCTATTAAAACAAAAAATGCACATGCTTTTTGACCTAGAAACCCTCCTTTTGGGAATCCTTCCCTGTATATAGGATATGGGGGAATATAACCTGTATATATTTTTGACCTAGAAACCCTCCTTTTGGGAATCCTTCCCTGTATATAGGATATGTGGGATTATAACCTGTATATAGGCTAGTCCTATATTTTCAACATTGTTTATGGTGACAAAAACTAAAACTATCTGAATATCAAAAGAGAGTTGTATAGATTGTTGTACATCCAGGCTGAAGAGTATTATGCAACTTTTAAAAAACAAACAAACAATCAAGTTAGAGCTTAGCTACTGACTTGCAGAGGATATCCATGCTCTTAAGTGAGAAAAGTAAGCTGCAAAGTAGTAAGCACTATCATCTCATTTAATTTCCCTGTTTTAAAGAAAGCATTTGTTTAGAAGAACATGGAGAAAAGATATAAAAGATTGTCTCTGTTCAATTTGTCAATATGGGTGGCATTGGGGTAAGAAAAGAAGGTAGAAATTAAGGTAAGAGTATTATATACATGTTTAGATTCTTTTACTATTTATAATGAATAAATATTTGTAATTTTTCAAAATTACAAATAAATTGAGGAGTTGTATTATACTCCTCATAGATACCTGCTGATTCTGATTCCAAAATATCTCTGAAATACATTCACTTATTTCTAGCATCACTGCTACAATCCTAGTCCAAGTGCCTATTATCCTTTGCACACCACTCCATGAGTTTCTATCTGGCCTCCTTGCATTCACCCTGAGCCTCATCAGTCGAATCCCCATATTCCATAAGAACCCACGGAAGATATTTTCAAAGTGAAAATCAGATTTTGTCAACCAACCTTGAAATCTGTAATGGCTTTCCACAGAAGGTCTCCCATCCCTTGCAAGCCCCTCAACTTGGCTCTGCATGAGCAGTCTCTCCAGACAGATCTCTATCACTGACACCCCCTCCTTCAACCCTTAGAGCCAAACCCATTGCCCTTAAGTCAATTCTGACTCATAGCCATCCTATTGGACAGAGTACAACTTGCTTCATAAGAGTTTCAAAAGCTTTATGGAAGTGGACTGGCACATCTTTGAGTGGCTGGTGGGTTTGAACTGCCAATCTTTCAGTGAGCAGCCAATTGCCTAACCACTATACCACCAGGGCTCACCAACAACTTATTTATTATCCTTGTCATTGTCTGGACCACAAGGCCTGCAGATCCACCTGGAATATTTGTCCTCCCTTCTTCATTTGGGTCACCTCTTGCTCATCCCTAGAGTTTGAAATTAAATGCTATTACTTTCAGCAGGAAGGAGCTCTGGTAGTGTAGTGGATTACGAGCTAGGCTGCTAACCACAAGGTCAGCAGTTCAAATCTACCAGTCGCTCCACAGGAGAAAGATGAGGTTTTCTGCTCCGGTAAAGATTTACAGCCTCAGAAACCCTATACAGGGTCGTTATGAGTTGGAACTGACTTGGTGGCACACAACCACCACCACCAAACTACCTTCATCAGGGTGGTCTTTCCCTTTGATATTAGGTTAGACCTCTCTGTTACATAGCTTTTCCTCCATAACTCATATCGTAACAATCTAGTTAATTACATAATTATTTGTATAACTATTTGTGTGACAGGGATAAAAGGAAAACTATTATCTCTATGTGTTTGCATCTCTTCCTTAGCCCCCTATTCTGGGAAAGAAATGGGTCAGACAAGAAGTTTAGCCTAAACTCTGAGATTCCACTCTTGCCTTTGCCCTCTTCTAACCCAACATCCCAGTTGGAAGATGGCCTGGTTCAAATATTTCCCTTCACCTCCTTCTTTAGGTAGTTCTGAGAATTGACAATCCAAAGCCCTCTGTAGTGCTAGGGAGCTTGGGGGCTTCCCCAAACAACTGGAGTGAGGCACGGTTGCCGTAGGGGCTTCTCCTGATCTCCAAGTAACTTACTTCTGCACCGCCCACCCTTCAGAGGCCCTTACCAAGCGGGCTCCCTGAACCCCTGTGTCTGTCCTCTGAGGTTACAAACACCCCAGCAACGAAACCCCAGACTTTCAGTCTGCACGGTTCAAGGTAGTCTGTTCCATCTCCCACCCTCCTAGTCACCTGTCCACTGAGCACTGGAGACCTGCAGTATTGCTGGACTGTGTCTCTGAGGCCAGGTGTTCCCACGTGCTCCAGAGGCTGGTGCTGCTATGCAAGCTTCATGGACTCCAATTGACTGGCCTGTGGGGTTGAGTGCTGTGACTCACTCTGAGAACAGACTGTTTCCCGACAAGCTCACCAGAGTGAACACACCCACATGCAGGTGGTCCCCTTGGAGCTACACGCATGTCCCAACAGCACACGCATCTCAGAAACAGTCCTGCTTGATGCTGCCGGCAGTGGCCGAGGCCTGTGGAGGTGGTGATGGAAATAATCCTGCTCTTTCCTTCATTCTACCCACAATCAGAAAGGCCAAAGGGGCTCCTCCTCACCCAGTGTCCAACCTGCCTGAGAAGCTCTACCAGCTCCAAAATGATACAAACTTAAAAAAAAAAAAAAAAAGTCTCCCTGGGAAGCATGCTACCCAGGACTAGTCTGAACTTTTCCAAATCAGGCTTTTAGATCCTGTGCTTAAGCCACCCCTTGGGGTAAGCCAAAGATGACGTTTCATTATTATCAAGGGTAGAGGTCATAGTTGGCCACCACTCAGTGGCTGCACCAGGTGTGTCAAGGCCAGGCACATCAAGTTACCCACAACCTGGGAAATGATACCCTAGAGACAGGCTGCAGTACAAACCCTCAGAGCCTGCAGGAGCAGCCCCCGACCTTCACAAACTTGGCAGCAACTTTTAAGGCCAGGATCCTGATTCTGGTTCTGACTTCACTTTTTGTAGATCTCAGTCAACTTTCCTGTTCCAAGTATGGCATACTACTGGTGGTGTCCCCAACATCTGTTCTCCCTTCATCCTCATCACATGGCTAACCAACTGGAGACTATTTTCCCGTTTCCTTTGCAAATAGGTGTATTATCAGTCATTTGTAGACAGAATAACTGTAAGTCACTGTTGCTTCTCTTGCTTATTAAGGAAGTTGCTTGTTGAGGGCTTTCTGTATTTCCTCCTCCCCACAAATTGAATTATGAACATTCTAGCACCCAGATTCAACCGTGCACATGAGGACATCACCTTCAAGTGTTGCTGAGTAAAAAGATGAAAGAAAGCTGGATCTCTGGGTGACCTCATGAAGTAGTCCTTCCAACCTGGACATTTTATCTTCTGTTATGAGAGAGAAATATTCAAGCCACTGTTGTTTTGGTCTTTTTGTTACTGGAACTTAACCTTTTTCCTAACTGATACACTGAGCCCTTGCCTCTCCATCAATAAAATGGCCTTTATGATTTTTTAAGTTCTAAGTTTTCAATTCTCAGCTCTGTTTTGTCAGGCCTCTGGTTTCTAAAAAGCTACCCAGGATGGGAACCTACATCCTTTGCCTATAGCCAAGGTTGAGCTTTGGTATACCCCCTCCTCCTTCCTTATCCTGGTGTTCACATAAAGGCTTGGTTCTGGGAGAGATAGAGGAAGATCCTACATTCAAGGTCCTTTTCTTTGGGGTGAGGGCACAGCTGGGACAGGGAGCCAAGGGCAGGGGATTAGAGTTGTCTACTGCCTCCTTTCTAAGGCTGCCTCACAGTTTCAAACCTCCCTGGTGTGAGCCCATTCAGGTATTAATCCTAACCTACCCTTGGCCATTTTAGTACAATTTCCCCAACCACAGGGCCTCTGGCAGGGGCCTCCCCTCAACCTCCCTTTCTGCTAATTATAGGCTGAACTCTCAGAAGCTATGGTCCAGACACAAAAGATCAGGGGGCTGCTTTGTCCAGGCTCCACACTATAGGACCGCAGATGGTTTCCTGATCCAGCAGGTTAGAGCTGAGATTGTTGTTGTTAAGTGCCCTAGAGCCGGTTCAGATTCATAGCAACCCTGTACAGGGTTTCCAAGGAGCAGCTGGTGGATTTGAAATGCTGACCTTGTGGTTAGCCATTCCGTGCTTATCCTACAGCACACACCAGGATTCCTAGAACTAAGGTAGCCCCTTCCTACATTGTGCCTTGCCTGGGGCTCCAGGAAGTTGTCTCAGCAACTCATGAAGCAATGTGATAATACACGAGAATCTGTGTCCCAGTGGACAGTCCCCACTGACCTTGAACATTCATTTGCCTCTAGGAGACTCTAACAGTAACTTGGGAGCTAGTAGCTACTGGCCCAGAACTAAATGGCCTAGGATAAGTCTAGATGGTCAAAGGACCAGTGAAACCATCACAGGGAATAGACATGGGGTTAAGACTACCTCCTGCTTGTCTGGACTGAAAGCCTTCCAACCTCCTTCCCATTTCCTTAATATTCAGCAGTCCCTTGTTTCTCCTATGGCCAGGCTCCATGCTGAGTGCCAGGACACCTGAAGACTACAGTTGACAATTGCAGGATTATCTGCTTAGTATCTCTGACCCTGAGTACTTTCCCCATACATCATCTCATTCATATGGCTCCTGTTCAAGATATCCAGCTGTAACATAACCCGTAGCCTGATGCATCCTGGAAGGGACACTTGATCCAAGCTAGGTCAATGGGTCTCTATCCTCAGAGTTTTGGACTTGGGGACAGGAGAGTTGGGTTAATTCCTCTTTGGTAACTGAAGCTATAAGATATAACAGTTAAGACGCATGTTCTGTAGAGAAACAAAGACTAAGGCAGCATGAAGCGACAAGCAAAGATGGGAGACAGATACAAGTCCAATAGTGCTCTGTTTCCAAATTCTTTTGTGTTTGTTTGTTTCCTGAAGTACAGCTCCACTTCTGCCCTTTTCTTGGCTTGAATGTTCTAAGAGTGAGTTGTATTTCTATCACTTACAACCAAAGAAATCCAACTAGCATACCCTTGGTTATGGAAGCCATAAGGAGATGCGACCTAAGGTTGGGCTTGCTTATGTAGACATACTGCAGAAACGACAGGCTTTCTAGCAAAGAACAGCATTATAGCTGACTAGAGACTAGGGAGGTCTCCACATAGGAAGGAGTACTGTAAGTCCTAAAACTGTGTCTCTGACCATGCCCAGCCTCCTCTAACGTGATATAACATGCTAACAAAGAGCATTTTACCCAAACTTTTCAGGCCAACGTTTCAAAGCCTGGCCTGGCTTCTTTCCTTTTTCCACACCTCCTCCAACTAAAAATGCACAGTCCTAGCAGTGTCTTAGGGAGCGTGGTGGCTCTGTAGAAGAAACACTGGACTGCAAACCACAAGGTCAGTGGTTGGAGCCCACTAGTTGTGCTGTGGGAGATAATTGAAGCTTTCTGTTCCTGCAAAGATTTATAGCCTGGAAACCTATACAGAGTTGCTATGAGTCGGTCCTGGCTTGACAGCACTTAAAAACGACACCAGTAGCCATGCTTTTCTCTCACTCTTCCTGCCCATGACGCACGTGTACTCCATGGTTCTGTTTTAGCCGTGGTCCTTTAGGAAGCCTCCTGTAGTAATTCCTGTCCTCAATGGTCTTCTCCATCTCTAGCCTCCATGTAACTCTTCCTTTTGGAGAGGAATCCATTATAGAATTAATGATAGTAACAGGCCCCCTTGTCCTCAGGACTTTACAAATTAATTGTCCTAGTTCATATATTTTTACCATGTGCCGATGAATTTGTCCTATTGTGGTGTCTTGTGGGTTCCTGTGATTCTGGAAACTGTGTCAATGGCATATTAAATACCAGCAGGATTATCCATAGTGGACTGGTTTACAGCAGAGCTCATAGGCCAAGACAGACTAGGAAGAAGGAGAGACGGATCACTTCTGAAAGGTTAACCAATGAAAACTTTATGAAGAGCATCACAACATTGTCTGATAGCGTGTCAAAAGATGAGCTCGTCAGGTTGGAAGACACTCCAAATACTACTGGGGAAGACCTGCCTCCCGGAAGTAAAGTTGATCTTAAAGATGTGAATGCAACAAAGTTTTGGGGACCATTATTTGTGAAGACAGTGGAATGTACTAAGTATGAATCTAGAAAATGTATAACTTGTCAAAAAATGAAGTGGAACACAGAAAGCTTGATCTCCTAGGCATTAGTGAGCTAACATGGACTGCTATTGGCCATTCTGAATCAAACATAAAGTTTGTTATGCTGGGAATGACAAATTAAAGAGGAATGGAGTCAAAGTTCATTGTCAAGAGTATTTCAAGAACTATCTTGAGTATACTGCTCTATGTCTTTTCCACCCCCCACCCCCGCTCCTACCTCCAGTAACAGTAATAAAATAAAGAAATTGTAGTCAGAAAGGAACCTTGAAGTACAATGTATCTTGAAGTACAATGTATCTTGAAGTACAATGCTGTCTGTGATAGAACAATAGCTATATGCCTACAAGGAAGACCAGTTAATACGGTTGTCATTCAAATTTACACACCAATCATGAAAGCCAATGATGAAGTCATTGTGGCTCTGAAGGATAAACACTGGACTGCAAACCAAAACCCATCAGCAGCAACTTGAAAACCCTGTACAGGGTCACTATGAGTCAGAATTGACTCTATAGTACTTAACAACAACAACAACCAGCAGCTTCAGTCTGAAATTGATCAAACACCATCAAGATGGATTGATAATTACTGCTGTTTGGAATAGGAAAATTGGAAACAAAGAGAAAGGATTGGTAATTGGAATATATGGTGATAAATAAATAATAGTGATAAAAAACCAAAAACACATGATGGAATTTTACAAAACCAATGACCTATTTATTGCAAATACCCCTTTTCTACAACATAAACAGTGATTATTATTCATATGGACCTCACCAGATGAAATACAAAGGAATCAAATTGACTACACCTGTGGAAGGAGACCATGGAGCAGGTCAGTATCATCAGCCAAAACAAGGTCAAGGGCAGACTGTGGAACACACCATCAATTGCTCATATATAAGTTAAGGCAGAAGCTAAAGAAATTTAAAACAAGTCCATGAGAGCCCAAATACGACATTGAGTACATACCACCTGAATTTAAAGACCATCTCAAGAACAGGTTTGATTCATTAGACTGATGACTGAAGACCAGAGGAGTTGTGGGATGACATCAAGAATATCATACGTGAAGAAAGCAAAAGGTCATTAAAAAGACAGGAAAGAAAGAAAAGATCAAAATGAATGTAAGAAGTGACTCTGAAACTTGCTCTTGAACATAGAGAAGCTAAAGCAGTTGCAAGAAATAAGGATGTAAAAGAGTTGAACAGAAAATGTCAATGGGTAGCTCTCAAGAAGACAAAGTAAAGTATTACAATGAATTGTGCAAAAACCTGGACTTAGAAAACCAAAAGCATTTCTCAAGCTGAAGGAACTTAAGAAAATATTCAAGCCTTAACTTGACACACTGAAGGATTCTGCAGGTAAAATAATAAATGATGCAGGAAACATCAAAAGAAGATGGAAGGAATACAGTCACTATACCAAAAAGAACTGGTCAAAGTTTCACCATTTCAAGAGGCAGCATACAATCAAGAACCAATGGTATTGAAGGAAGAAGTTCAATTTGCACTGAAGGCATTGGTGAAAAACAAGGTTCCAGAAATGGATGGAATGCAAATAGAAATGTCTCAACAAACTAATGCAGTACTGGAGGTACTCACTCATCTACGCCAAAAAATTTGGAATGGTTTGCAACAGATTCATTTGTGTGTCCATTCCAAAGAAAGGTGGCCCAAGAGAATGCAGAAATTATCAAACAGTATCATTAATATCACTTGGAATTTAAGCTTTGCTGAAAATCATTCAAAAGTGGTTGCAGCGATACATTGACAGGGAACTGACCGAAATTCAAATCAGATACAGAAGAGGATGTGGAACAACAAAGAATATCACTGCTGATGCCAGATGGATCTTGGCTGCAAGCAGAAAATACCAGAAAGATGTTTAGCTGTGCTTTATTGACTCTGCAAAGACATTCAATTGTATGCATCACAATAAACTATGGACAACACTGTGAAGAATGGGTGTTCTAATCAGAACACTTAATTGTGCTCATGAGGTACCTGTGTATCAACCAAGAGGCTGATGGTCAAACAGAACAAGGGGATACTGAATGGTGTAAAATCAGGAAAGGTGTGCACGAGAGTTGTATCCTTTCACCATACTTATTCAATCTGTATCCTGAGCAAATAATCTGAGAAGATGGATTATATGAAGAAGAATATGGCATCAGGATTGGAGGAAGAGTCATTAACAACCTGTGATAAACAGATGACACAAATTTGCTTGCTGGAAGAGGACTTGAAATACTTACTGATGAAGATCAAAGACTACAGTCTTCAGTATGGATTGCACCCCAATGTAAAGAAAATGAAAATTCCTACAACACCAAATAAATGTAGTTGTTGTTGTTAAGTGCCGACCCATAGCGACCCTGTATAGGGTTTCCAAGGAGTGACTGGTGAGCTTGAACCTCTGACCTTGCAGTTCAAATGACTTTGCAGTCTGGCGCATTAACCCACAGCACCACACCAATAAATAGAATCATGATAAATGGAGAAAAATGTGAAGTTGTCAAAGACTTCATTTTGCTTAGATCCATGATCAACACTCAAGGAAGCACCAGCTAAGAAATCATATGACATATTCCATTAGGTAAATGTACTGCAAAAACCTCTTTAAAGTGTTAAAGAGAGAAAAGTTCAATTTGAGGACTAAGATATGCTTAACCCAAACCATGGCATTTTAAATTGCTTCGATGCTGTTGTTGTTAAGTGCCAGTGAGTCAGTTCCGACTCATAGAGACCCTATATAGGGTTTCCTTGGAGCAGTTGTTGGGTTTGAACCACAGACCTTGTAGTTCACAGTCCAATGCTGTTTCTACAGCACCACACAGAAGCCCAATAGCCATATGAAAATTGGACAATGAATAAGGAAAACCATGGAAGAATGAATGCATTTGAATTATAGTGTTGGGGAGGAATAATGAAAGTACCATAGACTACCAGAAGAGCAAACAAATCTATCTTGGAAGAAGCACGGCCTAGAAGTGAGCTTAGACGCGTGGATGGCGAGATGTTGTTTCTTGTATTTTGGATATGTTGTTAGAAGGGACTGGATCCTGGAGAAGGACATCATGCTTAGAAAAGTGGAGGATTAGTGAAAAAAAGGAAGACCCTCAATGAGATGAATTGATACAGTGGCAGCAACAATGGGTTCAAACATACCCAAAATGGTGAGGATGTCATTGGACTGGGCAGTGTTTTGATCTGTTGTGATGTGGTGAATAAGGTTAAATGTTTGAAAAGAGGATAACTGACTAGCTGAACAAATTGTTGATAGATTGATGAATAAATGAAAAGATCGATGGATAGATGAATCATACAAATCATTGTTGTAAATTGGAGCTAACTTGATGGACTTAACAATAACAACATTTCATATAATACAACAAAACAAAACAAAAAACTTCCAGAAGGCCTTCTTCACTGCATAGGGTAAGCCCGGTCTGGCATATAGCAAGTGTGTGTGAATGGATGGATGAACTGAAAGATAATGGAAAAGTAACTATTTGGGAAATTGATGGATTACTACAAAGCGGA
>NW_006408737.1:766343-790642 GCF_000296735.1 Chrysochloris asiatica
AGGCTGGCTTGCAGAACGTGCCCTCTGTGCATTCACAGACTGACTAAAAGAGCTCTGTAGTATTTTCCAGAACAGAGCAGAGCAGAAGCCAAGAAGCCACATGGCTGAGAATCTAAAGACAAGAATGAGGTGTGTCTGCGGTACAACCGGCAGAGAAGAAGTGATCCTGATTGGAAAACGGCTGCATCCTGAGTTAGTTTTTTGAGCATGAATTGTACCCTGTTCACTTTCCTAATAAATCACATAATTGTGAGTCTTGTTATGAGTTCTGTGTGGCCATTGCAATGGATTGTCAAACCCAGATGTGAAACAGTGCTTTGGGAGGGATGGTTGGTGTTACAATAGGGTCAAGAAGATTGTAGGATGAAGGCATGTCTGACCCATATTTCCTAGGCATCAGCCTGGGACTGATTTTGAGTTTAATCCTTCTTTCCCCCTTGTGAAGCACCACACAGTGTTTGCACCAATTTATACAGAATGAAGTCCTTATTAGCAGGATTCTCAAGATGCTATGCAATCTGCCCCTATCTTTCCTCCTTTCTCAATCTACTACTCTAATCTCATCTTCCTACTAACTTCTCTTACCAGCTAACTCCGTGCCCATACATGGATCTCCTTGTTGTTCCTCAAATATATTAAGCATCCTTATATTTCAAGTTTGTTGAGTTTTCTGTGCCCTCTTCTCGGAATACTCTCCTAAAGGAATTTGAACTCCTTGCTCCATCAATTAATCCCTGTGTCTGTCTACATGTTGCCTTGTCCATGAGCCCTGCCTTGACTTTATAAAATAGCGCCTGGTCACTAATCTTATCTCCTGCATGTTGTTAGTGTTCAGTGCCCTTGAATCTGTTCCAACTCATCATGACCCTTTCTTTGTTCAACTGCCTAGTGCTATGCCATCCTCACAATTATTGCTAGGGTTGGACACATTACGGCAGTCACTGTTTCAATATATCTTGTTGAGGGTCTCTCTCTCTCTCTCTTTTTTGTTGGCCTTCTTCTATACTAAGCATGATGTTCTTTTACAAGGACTTGTTCTTCTTGATAACATTTCTGAAGTACGTGAGATGAAGTCTTACTACCCTCCAATCTAAGGAGTACTCTGGCTGTACTTCTTCTAAGACAGTTTTTCATTCTTCTGGAAGTCCATTATGTATTCGGTATTCTTAGCAAACACCATAATTCAAAGGCATGTTCTTCAGTCTACCTTATTCATTATCCAGCTTTCACATGTATATGAGGCAATTGAAAATACCATGGCTTGAGTCGGGCACACCTTAGTTCTCAAAGTGACATCTTTGCTTTTTGACACTTTAAAGAGTTCTTTTGCAGCACATTTCCCCAATACAATACGTCCTTTGATTTCCTGACTGCTGCTTCCATGGGCATTGATAATGGATTCATGTAAAATGAAATTCTTGACAACTGCAATCTTTTCTCTGTTTATTGTGATGTTGCTTATTGTTTAGTTGTGAGGAGTTTTGTTTTCTGTATGTTGAAGTGTAATCCGTACTGAAAACTTTAGTCTTTGATGGGAGTGCTGCCTATTTGCTTATTTATTTATAATGCTCATTATTACCCAACATGTTTTGTCTAGACGTAGTAGTGTGTATTTGTATCTCCCCATTACATGTTAGGAGTTCTGGTAAGGCACCATGGGTTAATGAGCCAGACTGCAAAGCTGTTTGAACTGCAAGGTCAGAGGTTCAAGCTCACCAGCTGCTCCTTGACCCACAGGGTCGCTATGGGTCAGAACCGACTCGCCGGCACTTAACAACAACAACAGTACATGTTGGGTGGTACTTTATCTGTTTCTCGCGCCAGTGCCAGTATCCAGAGCAATGCTTGGAATGTAGTAGATGCTCAGTTAATATGTGCTGGTTACATTGCTGAATTAAACACAGATACCAGGGGTGTCAGAGCAGGTTAAGGGGGAAGAATCCAAGTTGGGCTTGTTTGTGCTGGGTCTGACACACAGAAACAAGGCTTTGTTCAGACAGAATCTGGGAGTGGCCAGGCCCAAGGGGCTCCTGGTCTGGAGATGCATCACTTAGATATAGGCCCCACCTGCATGCATGTTCCCTGTTGTGAAGAAAAGGAGTATGCACAGGGCTGCTCTTGGCTCTTTCTTTGGGTTGGTGGGTCAGGGCTATATGCCAGTTGGCCCCCCAGAGGAGCTGGATCTATTCAGGAGGCTGGTAGCAGAGGGAGGTGAGGTATCTGGCATCCCGCTGAATTTGGGCTTTGCCACACTGATTTGGGCTTTGCCACCAATTCACCCTGTGACCCTGGGCAATGCTTTGTCTGCCTCTGGGCTTCAGTTTGCTGTCTCCGAAATGAGTCGTTAACTCAGTAAGTCCAACAGTGCCTTTGACTGTTATCTGCCTTGCAGGTGAAAAGTCTGAGGTCCAGAGAGGTTCAATGCCTGGCCTGAGGTCACACAGCAACATGAGTAATAGAAGAACTAGCTACAGGCCCTTGCCGGTCAATGGCCCTTGATGACGGTCATCTTTTCATCCCCTTTGTACCCTGGTGGCAGATCCTGACTTAGAGAGCTGGCCCTCTTTTCTCATATCTAAACTTGTTTCTCCAATTAGGCTTTGGGCCCCTCAAGGCAGGAATCACATCTGGTTCCTCCTTCTCCCAGCTCTTCAAGATTAGGCAACCAGCAGGTGCTGACTGAAGCCTTGGCGAGTGAGAGAAAGAGTTGTTTGCCCAAGGCCACGCAGAGAGATAACAGCAAAGCCAAGATCTTTACCAAGTCTTATTGGTTCCCTAGAATTCTAAGACTCCAGAACTGAAATTCATTTACTCATCCAGAAAACATTTACCAGGCACCTACCATGTGCTGTTGTTGATGTTGTTAGACGCCATTGAGTGGTTTTCAACTCAAGGTAGCACCTTGTATGGCAGAGTAGAACTGCTCCAGAACTTTTCACCAAAACTGTGACCATTTGGAAGCAGATTGTCTCGTCTATCATCCATGGGTCTTCTGTATAGGTTGAAACCACCAAACTTTGGGCTAGTTGCTGTTGTTAAGTGCCATGGAATCTATTTCAATTCATAGTGACTCTGTATAGGGTTTCTTAGGCTTTAAATCTTTTGCCGGGGAAGAAAGCCTCATCTTTCTCCTATGGAGCGGTTGGTCGTCTTGAACTGCCAACCCCAGTGCTTATCCTATGGAGCCACCACACCCGCCTCTGACTAGTAGTTGAGTGTTTTAACTGTTTGTGCTACGCAGGGATAACTTTCTATGCTAGTACCATTCTGGGACCAGGAAAACAACAGCATCAAAACAGACAAGGTCCATACACTCAGGGGCTTACGTTCTTGTTGTTGTTAAGTGCTATTGAGTCGGTTTCAACTCATTATAACCCTGTATAGGGTTTCTGAGGAGAAGCTGGTAGGTTTGAACTGCTGACCTTGGGGTTCACAGTCCAGTGCCGATCCTATGAGAACAAATCATACTCAAGATAATTTGAGATCGTGCTAAGAGCTATGAAAAAAAAAAACAAAGCAAAAGGGCAGACATTGTCTAGGATGGAACTGATTTAGATCTGGTTGGTCAGAGAAGGCATCTCTGAGGAGCTAAGATCTGCAAGATAAGAGGGGAAATCACACAGGACAGAGGGAAGAGCAAGTACAAAGGCCCTGAGGCAGGAAAGAGCTCAGTGTGTGCAGATGTGGAGAGAGAGAGAGAAGGCTCCATCCAGTGACTAAAGTTGATGTTGGTGAGGACAGTGGTAAGAAAAGAGCGGTGGGGGGGTGGGTCGGAGGCAGGGGTGGGGAGGTGGGGTGGAAGGAAGGCAAGGGCTACCTCATGCCTCCACAAGCATTAGCATTTTATTCAAAGTGAGCTAGAAAGTTACTGTGGGAGGTGGGGGGGGGTGGTCAACAGAAAATGAATATATAATTGACATTTTTAAAAAGGCTCATTCTGTCTGTGGAACTTCTTGTTGTCCCTTGCTCATGAGGAAGGAAACCTCTGCCCCAGCCAGACAGAGGTGGTGAGTGATTCTCCAGAGAACTGCCTGGGGTTCTGGTCCAGAGGAGCATAGCCTGCGTGTCCCTCCTCCAACCCCCAGGATCCTACCAACTCCACCCCCAACATCCCAGGGGTGTTATAGAAAACCGTGCCTGCAAGATGTCTGGGCCCCCACTCCTTGATTATATTAATGCCAAAATGTATTAAAGAAGCGTGGTAGAAATGCCATTCTAATTGTTTCGTACACACGCCACTGGGAGGGAACTGATTGGACACAGCTCACAGGCAGTATGTTAATACGCAATTTTCATATGATGATAGCTTTGCATAATCTTCCCTTCTCCCAGCTTTGCAGGGACCTGTTGTTAACCAAGCCCCAGGAGAGAGGGGGAAAAGGCAATTTGACTTCAAGTCCACTCCCCGCCACATTAATTAGTCATGTGGCTGGGGAAAGGTGTGCTCACTCAGTACAAAGTAGACTTTATAATTTATACACCAGCTGTTTCCGTCCATTCTCCTCCCTGCCTGCCTCTAATGAAATCATGTTACCAGAGAACTGACTGGCGTGAATTGAGCCTTTAATCCCATTGACCCTGGCCTGGCTGGTGGGGCCCTGGGGAGGGGAGTGGTGGGACCTTTCAGCAAGAGGCTATGATGAGAAGACCCGGCAGGCATGACCCTCCCGCCCCCTGCCTGAGCCTGAAGGCCCACACAATGGAGCAGCTTGGCAGAGGAAGGGGGTGCTGGGAGCTGGGGCCTGCTTGACTGAGCAGCCCTCTTGGGGATCCCTGGAGGCTGGGATGGCACACATTTATTGCCTCATCTTCTGAGATCCAGCGAAGCACAACATTCTCATCTAGGCTGTTCCTTTACTTAGAGAACAGGCCAGGATACTCTGCACAGCCAATGAGCTTGCTTTTCTGCCCATGCATGGGGGTCACTGGGAAGACAGACATGATTCCACAGAGGGAAGTGCTGTCCCAGCCCCACCAGCAGCACACCTCAAATCTCCAAACCCACATCAGAGCCCAGGGTCACTTTCTGGAGAGGAAGGCTTGACAGAGGTGGGGACAGACCTCATCTGGCTTCAGCTTGTGACCCCAGCAAGGCAATGCTGAGGAGTAAAGGTCAAAAGGATGCTTCTCTCTCTTTCCCTTCCCCCTCTGCTCCTCCTCCCACCAAAAAAGAAAAACAAGCAAAACCAGGCATCCAGAGCCACTTAAGCAAATGCCTGCAGAAGAGAGTGCAGTTTGGCTAGCGGGAATAAACACAGCAATTAGCACCATGGCAGCCTCTTAAACAAACACATGGGACCAAGTCATGGGTGGGGGAGGTTCAGATGCATCTGTCAGAAGGACCAGAGGTTACAATGAAGTAGCTTGATTTGAGGGAAGCTGAAAATAAGGATGTCTACTCTAAGATGCTGGGGGTGGAGCACGTCTGAGATGATGATAAAGAGATGGGATAAGATGTTTAGGGTGGGGCTAGGATAAGCACTGGAGCATAAGGTTGGTTTGAACTTCAAGGTTGGCAGTTCAAACTCACCAGCCACCCCTCGGAACCCTATGCAGGCTCACTATGAGTCAGAACTGACTCCACAGCACTTAACAACAACAAGGATAAGCACTGGCTTGCTAACCACAAGGTCCGCAGTTGAAACCCACCAGCCCCTCCTTGGAACTATCTGAGTCAGAACACAAGGCACACAACAAGCAGAGTACTTAAAGGAGGAGTAAATGGGCTGAGGGTGGTAGCAGGGCAGGGAATGCTGATGGAATGGGATGAAGTGGTGGCTGGCTGTCATCTTTAACTTACAGCCAGATCAGATAGTATCTCCTCCAGACTGCCCTGACTCCCCAAGCTGGTCTGTACTGAGCCTACCACGACCCACACTCTCCCTGAGTCCTTGATGGAAGGACACAACTCTGCATCCTTTGTATGTAGCATGGGATGAGGCAAGGTGACCTTGAGTGCATCTCCTTCCTTGAGTGATCCTCAGTTTGCTCATCTGCAAAATGGGCTTGATGATCTCTCAGAACCATTCTGGCTACCTGTGCACCCCAATTGATTCTCTTAGGCCTAAAACCAAAACACTGTCCTTGCTACAAGGAAGGGAATATTTCATAGCCATTTAAACCATGCTGTGGGCATCTAAGTTGATTTATTAGCTCTGAAATAGCCGAAGTACTTCTTTTGCTTAATGGCACTTAAAAAAAATAACAGAACCTGTAACCAGTCATCTTTTTTAATGAAAGTGTAGGGACCATCAGGGCAACCGATCCAGGGAGGGAGAATGAAGTTGTCATTTTTCAACATAATTCAACTTGGTTTTCAGAAATCTCCTGATCTGAAATGTGAATTACGCTAATTACTTCTGGTAGCTGCAACATTGATTTCAGTGTTGAAGTTAATGGACTTAATGGGCGTTGCTTTTCCGTCAGACGTGGCTTGGAGCTTCTTGCTGAAGGTCCTGTTTGTCCACCATGAGGGGCAGTCTCTGGACCCACTGAATCCTCTGAGGACCCACTGAGCTGATTCCTCCATGGCAGGCCTTGACTCTGGGCCTGAGGTCTCAAGGGGACAATAGTTCTTTCTTCCTTTAGGTGGGTGTGAGTTGAACACCTATCTCCTCGTACTCCCATAGCTTTAGTTCCCATGAGAAAACACAGAGAAGAAAAAGGCTGAGGGTCCCTGCTCTGGGAGTGCTTACAGCCTAGAGGAAGCCAGACTGGAACCATGGAAGGCCTCAGGGCAGGCAGGACTGAGATTGGGAGCCTAGAGCTTTCTCTGCCCTTAAGGCTCCTCAGTGGTGACTCTGGGAACAAAGAGGAGGGAAAAGCAGAAGTGAAGGAGGTAGGTGGAGGTTGAAGGGAGCCTGCTTCCTGTCCCCAAGGGTCACAAGGTAGGGACAGTAAGTCATAGTTCTGAACACACATCTGCCTATTTTACAAAGTGACATGGGCTAGAAAGCAGGCTTCCTCCAAGATGCAACCATTTAGAACACCATGCCCAGGTGGAGCTGGTTCCTTGTGGGGAGGTACTGGCTGGAGAGCCCTTTACTGAGGCAGGAATGTAGACAAGTTACCACCCTCTGGGAACTTATAACCACTAGGAGGCAGCCCTGAGTTGCTGGCCGGAGACACTGCTCCTGAGGTGCTGCTCCTGGAGATGCAGAAGGGAAATGGGAGTAGTGGGGTTGAAGGAGACATGGGGCACTAAAGAGGGCAGTGAGAGGTGCTGCTGACTAGGCTCAGAGCAGGGAGGGTCTTGACAGCCAAGGAGTCCAGACTTGATCCCACTGGATGAGCAGGGGAGGCAAGGATCTTCCTGAGAAGAACATTCTGGGGGCAGACGGAGCAGTGAGTAACAAGAGGCCATGGCAGGAACCCCATCATGAAGAGGAAGGCCTGATCTTATATCTCTGTGCTCCCCAGGTCTGACCATCCCCCAAGTCCTGTTGATTTTACGTCAGACATTTCTCTCAGATCTTCCCAGTTCTTTCTATTCCCCACTCCACCGTGACCCCTAACTCCTGACCCATCATCTCACTCCTGGCTTATATAATAACTAGACCCACTTTATAAGGAGCTCTGGTAGCACAGTGGTTATGAGTCAGACTGCTAATGTCAAGGTCAGCAGTTCAAAACTACCAACCGTTCTATGGGAGAAAGATGAGGCTTTCTGCTCCCTTAAAGATTTACAGCCTTGGAGACCCTAGACAGGGTCGCTATGAGTTGGAACTGACTCCACGGCACACCAACTTTATAAAAAATGCTAAAGGGTGTTCCTTGGATTGAGAACCAAACACAGCAGACAATAATTCAAGATTACCATACATGACAACACCACTCAGAACTCAAACCAGATAATAGAAGTATTTAAAGTAAAAGAAACCTACAAGGCAGGGAACCAGAGATATCAATGTATAATTAAGTCAACTATAAAGCAAAAAGTGGGGTAGTGTAAATACAGAACTTCCAAATGGAAGTCAAGTAGATATCAAGATAAACAGACTGTTCTAAACAGGGAAAAAAGTAAATAAACTACAGGGTAACCTCAAAGAAAAAGAAGACACCTTCACTTCGAAATAAAAACCAACAAGAAGAAAATCAGAAAGATTTTGCAAACATTAACACAACAGAAATGAAAATGAAAAGGAGACCCACAAACAAAAATAAGAAACAAATTTTCCTATGTTCCACGTACAAAATTATATGGAACAAAGAATCCAGCCATACCACACACACACTCAAACAAAAGCAATAAAAACCACACTCACAGAAAAATGGCAATGGTCAGTTCATACCTGTTGATCATTGCAATGAATGTAAATGGATTAAATATATCAGTCATAGAGAGCAGAATGGAGAAGAAAACAGGATCCTTCAATAAGCTGTCTACAAGAGACACATCAAAAAGATGGAGACAGCCTAAATGCCCATCAACAGAAGAATGGCTAAACAAACTTTGGTACATTACAAAATGTCAAAGAATAATGATGAGTCTATGAAACACCTCCCAACGTGGTTAAACGTGGAGGACATTATGCTGCATGAAATTAGTCAATTGCAAAAGTATAAATATTGTATAAGACCAATGTTGTAAAAAATTTTTTTGAAAAGGTTTTTGTGATAAAAATCTGTGATACTTACAGGGAGTTGGGTTTAGGAAAAATTATTCACAGGTTAGAGGATAGACATATGTTAACATGAGTGTCAGGGCAGGCAATATACAAGAGGGAGATTAGCAGAGGAATGATGGAAGTATAGGGAGACACAGGGAGGAATGCAATTGTTAAAGTGAATAGAGGTAAAGATGGTTAACTGTTGGTATATGGAGGGATTGCAACCATATAATGAAGCAAAGTATATGATTTGTTGAATGTAAAACTGATGATATGCTTTGTAAACCTTCACTCATTTCACAATAAAAAAATGAAAATACAAAGTTTATGGAAAAATATTAATGGATGTTTGTGGAAAAAAATTAAAAGATATGGAATTTTTCCATGAACTTTTTAAAGCCCCCTCACATGGAGTCCTGGTGTGGCACTGTGGGCTAATGCGCCAGACTGCAAAGCCATTTGAACTGCAAGGTCAGCAGTTCAAGCTCACCAGCCGCTCCTCGGAAACCTTATACACACGGTTGCTATGGGTCGGACAACACATGCATAAGGAGCTCTGGTAGTGTAGTGGTTACGAGTCGGGCTGTGAACCTCAATGTCAGCAGTTCAAAACTACCAGCTGTTTCGCGGGAGAAAGATGAGGCATTCTGCTCCTGTAAAGATTTACAGCCTCGGAAACCCCTATACAGGGTTGTTATGAGTCGGAACCAACTCCACGGCACATAACCATCAACCACCACATGCATAAAATGCTATTATATATATTTTTATCTTTCTCTACTCCTAGAAAAAGGAGCTCTGGTAGCATAGTGGTTACGAATCAGGCTGTGAACCTCAGGGTCAGCAGTTCGAAACTACCAGCTGTTCCATGGGAGAAAGATGAGGCATTCTGCTCCCATAAAGATTTACAGCCTTGGAAACCCTGTACAGGGTCACTATGAGTTGGGACTGACTCCACGGCGCCTAACAACAACAACAACCCCTAGAAAGGAAACTTCATGAGGGTCAGGATTTTAACCTCCTGTGTTCACTTAAATATTCCCAGTGCCCAGAATAGGGCCTGGCACGTGGTAATCATAATGAATATTTCTTGAATAAAATATGTGAACATATCTTCACACCTCTTTTCTCCCGATTGTCTGAAACACTCCAATGTGCTCGCTCTGTGGCCATCTCTGATATAACCTCTGCTGTAAAGCCTTCTCCAGTTCTTGCAACAAGAGCCAGTTCTCCTGCATGGTTACAGCCCCCGACAGCTAGTCCTATGTCACCAGCCCCCCACACACACTATCCTGTGTGGTGTGATCCCTGCATTTGACTTGTCTCCACTTGGGTTGGGGATAGTTTGTGGGAGGACAGATGGGTGCCCACCTCAAGGCTTTCTGTCAGAAGCCATGTTCCCCTACTGCCTTGGGGATTTAACTCTGGGATCAGAGTCTAGGCTTGCCATGTTCAGTTGTGGGGTTGTACACTGCACAGTTTGAAGGAGGGCATTGTAGTCTATGTAAATAGCACTCCCTATAGCTTAAGTGACACAGAATCAGCACAGACAGACCCAAAGACCTGCTCGGCAATCATTCACAGTACTTCTTTGGGCGATGCTTCTGCAGAGACAGCCATTTTTATGTTTTTCTTGGGTCCAAGAAACTTTATCAGACTTTACCTATCCAGCGTCCCAAATCTAACAGAATGTTTGAAGAGAGAGGAAGACTCACAAAAGAAGGACCTTCTAGTTTTAAATCTTCTTGTTTCTTTTTTTTTATAGAGGCTAATCCAACAGCGGAGAGAATGGGGGGATTCCAGGGGGCAGCCCATTGGGACCAGGAAGTTGAGCTAATAGTTACCAATTCTGGGGCCTTTGTAAATTTTATCCATCACTCATCTGTCAGTTTGTTGTACTGTGATGGCTTGTGTGTTGCTATAATACTAGAAGCTATGCCACCGGAATATTGAATACCTGCAGGGTAACCCATGGTGGACTGGTTTCTGTAGAGTTTCCAGACTAAGATGGACTAGAAAGAAAGAGAGGCTTACCACTTCTAAAAGGTTAGTCACTGAAAACCTTATGGGTAGCAGCAGAACATTCATTGTTTGATACAATGCTTGAAGAAAAGCCGGTCAGGTTTGATGACACTCAAAATATGATTGGGGAAGAGCCGCCTCCTCAAAGTAGAGTTGATTATAATGACATGAGTGGAGCAAAGTTTTCAGAACCTTCACCCACTGCTGTGGCAAAACTCAAAATGAGAAGAAACAGAAGCAAACATCCATTAATAATTGGACAGTGGGATACAAAGTATGAATCTAGGATAAATGGAAGTTGTCAAAACTAAATGGAATGCATAAAGATTAATATCTTACATGAAGAAAGCAAAAAGTCAATAAAGAGACAGGAAAGAAATAAAAGACCAAAATGGATGTCCAAAGAAACTCTGAAACTGGCTCTGGAACACAGAGAAGATAAAGCGAATGGAAGAAATGATGACGCAAAAGAGCTGAACAGAAAAATTCAAAGGGCAGATCAAGAAGGCAAAGTCAAGTATTATAATGAAATATGCAAAGACCTGGAGTTGGAAAACCAAAAGGGAGGAATACATTCAGCATTTCTCAAGCTGAAAGAACTGAAGAAAATTTCAAGGCACAATATTTAAGGATTCTATGGGCAAAACTGCTGATGTCCGATGGATTTTGGCTGAAAGCAGAGAATACTAGAAGGATATTTACCTATGCTTTATTGACTACGCAAAGGCTTTCGACTGTGTGGATCATGACAAGCTATGGACAACATTGAGAAGTATGAGTATTCCAGAACACTTAATTGTACTTCTGAGAAATCTGTACCTGGACCAAGAAGCAGTTGTTCAAACAGAGCATGGGAACACTGAATGTTTTAAAATTGGGAAAGGTGTGAGACAAGGTTGTGTTCTTTCACCATACTTATTCAACCTGTATGCTGAGCAAATAATACAAGAAGCTGGGTTCTATGAAAAAAAATGTGGTATCAGGATTGGAGGAAGACTCATTAACAACCTGCGATATGCCAATGACACAACCTTGCTAGCTGAAAGCAAAGAGGACTTGAAACATTTACTTATGAAGATCAAAGAGCACAGCCTTTGGTATAGATTGCATCTCAATGTCAAGAAAACAAAAATCCTTACCACTGGACCAATAAACAACATTCTTATCAATGGAGAAAAGATTGAAGTTGTCAAGGACTTCATTCTTCTTGGATCAACTATCAACACTCGCAGAAGCAGCAGTCAAGAGATCAGACGATGTATTGCATTGGGCAAATCTGCTGCACAGGAACTTTCTAAAGTATTGAAGAGCAGAGATGTCAGCTTGAGGACTAAGGTGCGTCTGACCCAAGCCATGGTATTGTCAATAACCTCATATGGATGTGAAAGCTGGACAGTGAATAAGGAAGATCGTAGTAGAATTGATGCCTTTGAGTTGTGGTTTTGGAGGAGAATACTGAAAGTGCCATGGACTGCCAGAAGAACCAATAGATCTGTTTTGGAAGAAGTGCAGCCAGAGTGCTCCTTGGAGGCCAAGATAGCTAAACTTTGTCTCTCCTACTTTGGACATGTTGTCCGGAGGGAACAGCTGCTGGAGAAGGATGTCATGCAGGGTAAGATGGAGGGTCAGAGAAAAAGAGGAAGACCCCCAACAAAATGGATTGGGCAGGATGGCATCCTTGATGAACTCAAGTGTGGCAGCGGTGGTGAGGTTGGCCCAGGATCGGACATTGTTTCATTCTGCTGTGCATGGGGTCGCTATGAGTCAGTTCTGACTCGATGGCACCTGACAACAACAACATGGGCAAAATGCAGTCCTGGTGTGGCGCTGTGAGATAATGCACTGGACTGCACAGTCAGTTTGAACCACAAGGTCGCCAGTACAAACTCACCAGCTGCTCCTTGGAAACTCTATACAGGGTTGCTATGAGTTGGAACTGACTCGATGGCACTTAACAACAACAACAGTGGGCAAAATATTGAATGATGCAAGATGCCTCAAAAGAAGGAAATAATTGGTTGATGTTCAACCATTTCAAGATGTAGCATATGATTAAGAACTTATGATATTTGAAGGAAGAAATCCAAGATACACTGAAGGTTTTGGCGAGAAACAAGGCTCCAAGATTTGATGGACTACAAATTGAAATGTTTCAACAAACTGATGCAGCGCTGAAGGCGCTCACTCATCTATGCCATAACATTTATAAGACAACTATTTGACCAAACAATTAGAAGAGATCTATAATTTTACCCATTACAAATAAAAGGGACCCAATGGAATGCTGAAATTATAAAACATTATCATTAATATCACATGCAAGTAAAATTTTGTTGATGACTAGTCAAAATTGATTGCAGCAATACCTTGACAGAAAACTGCCAGAAATTCAAGCCAGATTTAGAAGAGGACATGGAGCAAGAAATATCATGGCTCATGTCAGATGGATGTTGGTGGAAAGCAGAGAGACCAGTGCTTTGACTATGTAAGGCTTTGATTGTGTGGATCATAACAAACCATGGATAACATTGGGAAGAATGGGAATTCCAGAACATTTAATTGTGCTCCTGAGGAACCTGCACATAGATCAAGAGGCAGTTTTTAGAACAGAACAAGGGGGATACTGAATGGTTTAAAATCAGGAAGGTGTGTGCCAGGGGCGTATCCTTTCACCACAACTGCTCTTTAAACTGTATGCTGAGCAATAATTCAAGAAACTGGATTATATGAAGAAGAACATGGCATCAGGATTGGAGGAAGACTCACTAACAAGCGGCAATACACAGACGACACAACCTTGCTTGCTGGAAGTGAAGAAGTCTTGAGACACTTACTGATGAAGATAAAAAACTACAGATCCTCACAACTGGACCAATAATTAACATCATGATAGACAGAAAAAAGATTGAAGTTGTCAAGGATTTCATTTTACTTGAATCCACAATCAATGCCCTTGTAAGCAACGGTCAAGAAATCAAATAACGTATTGCATTGGGCAAATTCACAGCATACTTCTTTAAAGTATTAAAAAGCACAGATATGACATTAAGGACTAAGGTGCACCTGACCCAAGCTATGGTATTTTTAATTACCTCATATGTATGGGAAAGCTGGACAATGAACGAGAAAAACCAGAGAACAATTGATGCAGAAGAATTGAATTGCGATGTTGGCAAAGAATATTGAAAGTAGCATGGACAGCCAGAAGAACAAACAAATCTATTTTGGAAGAAGTATGATGGGATTGCTCCTTAGATGTGATGATGGGGAGGAGACTTCATCTCTTATACTTCACAGCTATAATGAAGGAGCAATCCCTGCAGAAGCACATCATGTTTGGTAAAGTGGAGGGTCACCTATAAAAAGGAAGTCCCCAACAAGATGGATTGACACAGTGGCAGCAATAATGGGCTCAAACCTAACAACAATTCTGAGGCTGGCACAGGAACGGGCAGTGTTTCATTTTGTTGTAATAGGATTACTATGAGTCATAACTGACTCGATGGCACCTAACAATAACAACATTGTTATTTTATGGAGCCATTGTTGCTTAAGTGGTAGAATTCTTGGACCACCACACCCCATGTGCAACTATCACCCATCTGCTGATGGGGGGGATTGCATAGTACTATGATGCTGAGCAGATTTCAGCAGAACTTCCAAACTAAGACAACAATGAAGAAAATTCTGGGGGTCCATTTCTGAGAACCAGTCATTGAAAGCTCTATGGAGCACATGGTCTGAACCACATCTTCAAATTCATCATGGCATACTACAGAACTGGGCAGCATTTCATTTCGTTGTGCATGTGGTTACCATGAACCAGGGGTCGACTTGATGACAGCTAATAACAGCATAAATTTGATTGAGAGACAAGAAGGCCTAGTAGGCAGAGTACTTTGAGGATCATTTCTGGGTCAGAAAAGGCATCTTGATTTGGCTTGATCACTTTTCACTATGTGGTGTAACAATACAGTGCCTCTCACCATGCCTACTTCCCACACCCACCATGTATTGCTCAGCCCCATCTAGTTGGACTGATATCAGTCCAAATAGAAGCTAAGTCCCTTAATCCTCCTCATTGGCACTCATAGATTCAAGCCATAATAGCAATTATAACCACTGCATTTATGAAAGTTAATCATGTTGTTTTTATTGTTGTTGGTAAGTGTGATTGAATCAGTTACGACTTATAGCAACTTTGTATAGATATTCCAAGGAGCAGTTGGTGAATTTGAACCGCTAACCTTGCAGTTCAAACCAACCTTGCAGTCTAGTGCTTATCCTACAGCACCACACCAGATCAATTACTAATTCACATATATGATGGAGACTACCATTATCCTGTTTTACAAATTGTGGCCCATAGAGGTTATGTGTCTTATCCCAACTCACAATTAGGCTTTGAGTTCATGCTTGTCTGACCCACATCCTATATTCTTAGCAACTCTGTTCTACCACTTCTGGATGCACCTGGTTGAATACGCATACCAGCTGCCCAACAGCCAAGTGTAAAGACATGGATGTTATACTCAGCCCAGTCAGAGTTACACCTGGGTAAATAAAGGGTGACTTGAAGGTGGGTGGATTGGATGAGGACTGTTCCTGTGAAAGTGGGTGGATTGAGTGGGACTGAGGAGCAGAACATGGCAGCCTGGGTCACTGACAGAAGCAAATGCCTGAATGAATTTCTCGTTGAGCTGATGTCAAGCCAAAGCTGCTTTCATACAGGTGTTAGTTGTTCCCCTGTTAGCTGGAAATTCATCTGCTGTTGATTTAAAATCCCAACGCCTGTTTCCATCACCCTAAACTTCACCATGATTACAGTCTCTGCAAAGTTCCTAATCCCTGTATTTATCCAGTGTCCTTAGCCTCTAACGGGCTGGACTTGTGTAAGCGGGGAAATTTGGTTATTATGTAGAAGAGTTATAATAAGAAATATGACTGCAAAAGCCAAGTCAGTTGAAATTGGACTATAATTAAATGCTTAGAAAATTCTATGCTTGGCTCATTTTAAAATCAAGTGCTTCTTTGTAGCAATTTCCTTTCTTTAATTACAATTTCCTGTCTAGTTTGACATTTACAATGCAATCTTGGGGGACATGTTTGTGATTTATTATTCCTGCTCCTATCAGGATATCACTGTGCAGAAATGAGTTTATAAAATAAGAGCTCAAATTATTATGGCCTTTGACCAATAAAGCAGGCTCATAATTTCAGGCCTGAGAGAAGATTACCATTTTTGACAACCTAAGGCAGAAATACTGGAGAGGGGGAGGGCACAGTTTGGGGAATTCTCTCCATGTTCAAAAACACTGTCGTCTCCACAAGGAGGGCCAGATTTGGAGGCAGAAGAACTTCTTGCATATGTACAAGACTTTGATGCTCTGAAGAATATTCACTGTCATTAATTCACATCATCTCTCAATAAATGGGTATCTATCTCTTCATCTTAAGGAGCTCTGGTAGCGTAGTGGTTACGAATCGGGCTACAAACCGCAAGGTCAGCAGTTCGAAACTACCAGCTGTTCTGTGGGAGAAAGATGAGGCTCTCTGCTCCTGTAAAGATTTACAGCCTCAGAAACTCTGTACAGGGTCGCTATGAGTAGGAACTGACTCCACGGCACATAACAACAACAAATCTCTTGATCTTAGAGATGGAGAAACTGATGTTCAAGGTCACACCGCCAGTAAACAGTGGTCTTAGAAACAACATCCAGGTCCAACCCAATGAGTCTTTTTGCCACAGTATAATAGCGGATAATGAGCTGGACTGCAAGGTCAGTTTGAAGCACAAGGTTGGCAGTTCAAACTCACCAGCCACTCCTCATAAACTCTATACAGGGTTGCTATGGGTTGAAACCAACTTGATGCCACTTACCAACAACAACAACAATAGCATCCCAATGGCCTACGAAGTAACTGGAGTCAGGGAAGATGCCTTTAGGGTGTCTCTGTGTAGAAAGCCTATCTGCTACCAGTGGTAGGAGCCTTGACCAAGCACATGGCCCATCACTGACATGTGAGCAGCCCACAGAGGCAGTAGGGGCTATTGGCCCAGTTGTTGGTAGAGGGGACATAGTTTCCTACTTACTTTTATCTCAAGGTTTTGTTCAAGGAGCCACAGCATCACACCAGAACTCCCAAGGAGGATTGTCCTACATCCTATTCTTGTACCCCTGGACTTCCAAGCTTAGTATACAAGTGTTTTCTTTTCTATGTACAACTATTCATGTATTTGTATGCTTGAATGTCTACACACTTGTATATTTAGGGGGTGTTGCATAGACACCTGTACACATATGCAGTGTATACATGTACTAAGTATAAGTAGGCATATGAATGCTTGAACAAAAGTGTATAACCCCTCCCCTTTAGACATAATCCAAAGAGAAGGAGGCCAAAGTGGGCACACAAAGTTTGTGCACCAACATCATGACAGACTGTTAATTTTGGCTCCTTTGACCTGAAGGGAATGAGAAGGACAGATGGAAGTGTCATCTCCTGGGGATTATCTGGGGATGCGTCATCTCTCTACTAGAACTTCTTGGGTGAAGTCTCCAAGAGTGGTCCCTTACTGATCAGCTTAAGCTCATCCACTGACCTCTCGCTGAGGCTGGGGAGTCTCTGAGGAGTTAGAATCCCTATTCTACTCCCTCCCAGAATGCCAGTTGGCTCTGTCTTCTGGTCAGGGAATGGATGGTAGCATCTTGATGACAAGGAACACCAGAGGGGGGTAGATGTGGGGTAGTGATGCATCCAGTTCCAGACTCTGAGCCTGAGGTATCTGTGGTCATCCAAAGGGGGTTTGTGTATGCAGTTCTGGAGACTGGAAAGGTCTGAGCTAGGTTTGAGGTTTCTGCCCTCCACCCTGTCCCTCAGCATCTGCCTTGTGGTTTCCAGCCTCAGTGTCCCTCCCAGCTCTGACTATACTTTTGTAGCCAGGATCATAACAAGCTCCAGGGCAGATGGTGATGGGGCTATGCGGGAGGCTGAGGCAAGCCCACCTTGGAGGCAGTGGGTGCAATAGAGTCAAGGTCAAGGTAGCCCCCAGCAGCTGGGTAAAAGGAAGGGGGACTGTGGAGCTGCTGCCCTAGTTCATAAACAAGGGCTTTGGTTTATGAAGGAGGTGTTTCTGAGATGCTCTCTCCTACCCCTCTCTGGATTCCCTTCAGGAATGGGAATTGGGATTCCACTTTATCTCACTTGAAAGGAGACTTTATGGGAGGTAAATCCCCGTCTCTGGCTTTTGGCCTCAGATTAAGTCTGTCCAGAGACTTGTTTGTTGCCTGTGAAAATCCTTTTATTACTTCAAAACAATTTTAAAGCAGAATGTATTCATATTTTTGAAGAAAGAGAAAGAATCATATCCCTACTCTGGGACGCTGGTTATGAAATTCAAATAGATGGGCCAAGGCAAATCCTCTTACAGAGCCTCCCTCAAGCCAAGCTCCAAGGAGGTGAGGGAGGGGGTTTGAGCTCACCTCTCAAGGTCCTAAGCAACTACCTGACCACTGAGCAAAGCTCTGCTCTCTTAAAGGCCACCAGCAGTACTGGCCTTGCCTGGGCTGACCCGTAATTTCTCCATCACCACCCAGTCTCCCTCCCCACCCCACCCCCACAAGCTTGCATAATACACACGCACACACCTGCACACAACTGGCCCCTTCCTGTCTACAGTCACTTTTTTGAATTATCAAAATGTTTGGGAAGTCTGAATGAAGGAGCTCTGGTAGCGTATTGGTTACGAATTGGGCTGCTAACCTCAAGGTTGGCAGTTCTAAACTACCAGCGCTTCCGTGGGAAAAAGAGGAGGCTTTTTGCTCCCGTAAAGATTTACAGACTTGGAAACCCTGTACAGGGTCACTATGACTTAGAACCGACTCCACGGTACTTAACAACAACAACAACAACAACAGCAGTAATCATTCAAAGGAAATCAAACTCAGACGGGGGAAGTGACCCTCCCAAGGTTGCTCATCTGCAGTCTCTGCCCTCCAACATCATGAGTGTCTCTGTAGAATTTCCTAGACCTTCAAATGCAGATCTAAGTTTCCTTCATGGTTACTGATCCCATGAGGAAGGTCAACCTGAGACCTTAGCTCCTTCCTAACTGGGACTTTGAGGCCTCCTACCCTTCACTAACCAAACAAGACAAAGAAGTTGGACCGAAGTTAATGCTGCTACCTCAACCACACTCCATCACTCTTCTTGGCTGGCTATGCCTCTTCAAGTGCCAGGACCAAACAGAAAATCTTATACAGGAGAAGATGATTTTCAGAACCCAGAGAAATCCATGCATTCATCCATCTATCCAACAAGTTTGTCATCACACTGGGGTTGCAGAAAGTGAGGGTGACAAGTTCTGCCCTGAAGCTGCTCTTGGTTCTATGGGAAGACAGACAAGAAAATGGTCATATCAACCCAGTATGTTAAATGTTGTGACAGGAAAAATAACAGGATTTGAGGGAGCACAGAGATGGCACTTACCCAGCTGGGATGAAGGCCATGATATGAAAGAGGAAGGAGGATCTGGGGAAAGAAGGAGGATAGACAGGTGCCTTCAAAATATTTGGGGATGAAAGGCAAGAGGGTTCCAGGCTGGAGGTCAAGGGATGACCCCTGTTGAGTGTCTATAAGGTTTTTAGGAAACCCTTCCCTAGCCTCACCCAGCCTCTGACCTTGATCCCACCATTGTACATTAATCAACGGGGAACCCATCTATTTAAAATATAATCTCTGCATGGAATAATCCACATTCTACTAAATGCTTGAGGGATGTCATCCTCCTTGGAGGCAATGAAGCAGGTACAAATTGCTCTGTGATGCTCAGGATGCAAGCAATGGCACATTCCCTTATTTTTCTAACACAAATTAAATCTCGTGCTAGTCAAGCTCAGTAAGGTTGGCAAACAATCCAACCACAGTCGAATGCAGGAGGCATACTTCCTCTCCTTTTTAGTTTACAAGAACTCCAGTGGTTTCACACTCCAGAAACCAGAGGTCCTGATCCCCAGACATGCTTGTCTTTGCTCCTGACCTAGACCCATTCAAAGGCAGTTCCCTATGCTGGAACCCACATCCAAGTCCTTGGAGCCTGGAGCTCAGGGTCCTCCAGTGCTGGTATAGACTCAGATGCATTATCTCCAAGGTTGCCCTGGAGCTTGAGGACAGATCCTGGGGGTTGGATAACTTGGGGAATTCCCCAACTGAGACTTATAAATTGTCTGGTGGCCTGAAAATCCCTTTTGAGTATCATAGGTCTTGGGTTGTTGGCAAAACTGCACTATAGATTGTTCTATATATTGGGAAGGGTCATTAGGAAGGCTCACTCAGTCTGCCATCCTTTCATTCTCCTGCCAAAGGCCTTCCCACCCAGCCTCTTGATCCCCTGCAGGCTGACTTAGCTCCGTGACAATTCAGAAATTGTGCATTCAGTGGGAAGAGTAGACTTGATTAAGAAATCTGTGCTAACTAACTGCACTTAATTGGATTTGGGGCAGAACACAAAATGGGCTGCTTGACATTCCGGGATGCTCAGAAATTCTGGGGCCTCCCTGGCTCCTCCCTGCAAAGCCGGTTACAGCCACAGCCTCTCCACCCTGGATGCCCCAGTCTTCAGCCTTTCGGCCTAGTAACAGGGAAGTTATCTGCGTAATCAGACTAATTAGCACTGGGGACACAAAGTCATAATCTACAAAGAATGCAAATGCCAGTTTTACAAAATGAAAACGCCATATGTGCAGTAATTAGCAAACCACGGGCACATTTTATAAATCATATTTATTAGTTTGTAAACAAATCAAGCTCTAAATGAAATGAAAGATGCCATTAACTGAGATTGCAGCAGTGACAGGGCTGAGCAGGCCTAGGAATGGGAGTTTGAGGGTACAGGGTAGGAGCTGCCCCACGATCCCTACCTGGAAACGAATCCACAATCTCCACATAACCCTCACGGCGATGGTATAGGGAGGCAGAGGCCAAAGCCTTAGATAGCCAAGCCCCGTGGCCCATGTTTCTCCCACCAGAGCTTCCTAGTAGGCTGCTCACCTGCCCAGTATCCCATGACTCTGGACTGGTGACTTAAACTTGATTCCCACTGTAAAGATAGCTCAGTACCAGGTATCGCCTTCCTTAATTTTAGAACAACAGGTCTCTTTGTCCACTGATATATCTGGTGCTGGGGGAAAACTAAAGAAAATGTCTCAGTTGAGGGAACTTTATACAATGACCAAATCTGTTGCCCTGATTGTCTGTGTCTGTTATCCTTGGAGAAAAGCTGGGAGAGAGGTTGATTCTTTCCTGTGCAGCACTAATGAATGTGCTTTCTGGCCAATCCAGCTAAGGACACGTCTTACACGCCATCATCCACTAGGTACTGAAAATGCTGAAATGGAAATATAACAGCAAGTCTTAGCTTTCCAGGCACTCTAGATCATGAGAGACCTACCTGATAGAGGACTGCTTAGGCCATTAACCCATACCTTCATTGGAGATCTGTTCCTCTTTTCCTTTGGGGAACACCTCTCTCTGCCCCATGTGGCCCTGATAGGGCTGTCAATCCAGGTCCTATCATACTCCCCCCACAAGGTGAACCACTGCACACCCTGGGTCCAGAGACACAAGCTGGATCCATCAAACACTTGATCTAGATTTTCTGAATAGAGATGGAGAGGGGCATTGCTCACTTCTGGATGGTGTTGTTGGTTCACACTTTTATCACGTGACCTGTTCTACACAATGAATGATGATAGTAACTTACATAAAGACAAAACCAAAAGTTCACAGGCGACGAAAACATACGATTAATACCTCTGTGGACCAGGAATAAAACCAAAATTTAAAATAGTCAGTGGAACTGATACCATAAACTTGTTGTGTTCAAGGTCTGGAGTCAAGCAATGCAGTCAACAGTTCAAATCCTATAGGAGTTGAAACTGAACCTTGTAGCTTAATGTGGGTAAATGAGCTGGACTGCAAAGTTGTATGAACTGCAACATTGGCGGTTCAAGCTCACCAGGCACTCCTTGGAAACCCTATACAGGTCACTATGGATTGGAACCGACTTGACGACACTTAACAACCACAACCACCACCACAACAAAAGTGTTCCTGGGTCTCTTGTGATACAATAGTGGATAATTGTTATCAGGAGTGATTGTGAGTGTTGGAAATGTAAAGGTAGATGTTTTATAGCAAGGAGGGGAGTGATAAACTTTTCAGCCTAGGAGCGGAGGTCCCTGGGACCATCAAGGGAGAAGAGCGGAGAGCGGGACCCTCCCCAGAGAAGCAGAGATACCTGAGATGGAGGCAGAGATGATGACATGGAGAGATAGATCAGTTGGGGACTTTAGACACAGAAAGGGAGTAGGGCTGTGTGCTGACGACCGGGGGGTGGGGGTGGGGGGCAGGCTTGTAGTGTATTTCCTCCTTTGGTTGGCTGATGATGCATGGAGGGGATTGTAACCATGGCAATGAAATGAAATACAATAGGATGAATGTACTAATGTTCTCCCATGTAAACTATCACATAATTCACAATAAAACATTAAAAAAAAAAGTGTTCCTGAACTTCTGGTGTGGCACTGTAGGATCAGAACTGGACTGTAAATTACAAAGTCAGTGGTTCAAACCCACCAGCTGATCCTTGGAAACCCTATACAAGGTCACTATGAGTCAGAACAAACTCAACAGCACTTAACAACAACAACAAAAGTATGGCACTGTAGGCTAAGCACTTGACTGCAAGGTCAGTTTGAACCCCAAGGTTGGTGGTCCAAACTCACAAGCCACTCCTCAGAATCCCTATATAGGGTCACTATGAGTTGGAACTGATTCGACGGCACTTAACAACAATAACAACTAAGCGCTCCAATAGGGCAGAGGGGATAAAGATGCAGTTTGGGATCAGGAATGAAGGCAAGCTAACTACTGACAAGCTGATGACATCCTACTACATCTAAGGGGAAAGAATTACAAACTACTGGTAGTGAAAATAGTTACACGCTCAGCTGCTAACAAAAGTTGGTGGTTCAAACCAATCTAGTGGCTCCAAGAGAGAAAAGAGAAAGACCTGTTTCTACAAAGATTCCAGCCTAGAAAATCTGTTCTACTTTGTCACATGAGTCAGATTCGATTTGCCAGCACACAAAAATATCAACAACTTTATAGGACCTAGTTTGACCAGATAGAAATGGGTGAAAACAGAGAGAGGAGATTAAAAGAAAAGAGAAGAAAGAGGAAGAGGAGAAGAAAAAGCAAACAGAAGAAAACAACAACAAAGAAACTACTTAAAATAAATCTACAAATTAATATTCCAAACTATATAAAGGAGTTTATCATGAGGAAAAAACAAATCAGTAATCCAAACCAAAATTCACTCTGTGGTTGTTGCTACTGAGTTGCTTCTGAGTGGTACTGACCCTCTGTACAACAGAATGAAACACTGTCTGGTCCTGCACCATCCTCATAATCTTTGCTATATTGAATCCATTGCTGCAGCCACTGTATCAGTCTATCTTGTTGAAGATCATCCCCCTCTTATACTAACCACATACTTTACCAACTGTGATAGCCTTCTTTAGGGACTGGTCCCTAATTATAACATGTCCAAAGTACATGAGATGAAATCTTTTCATCCTCCCTTCTAAAGAGCATTCTGGCTGTAGGTCTTTCAAGACAAGTTTGTTTGCTCTTCTGGCAGTCCCTGGAATATTTAATATTCTTCAGCGACACCATAATTAAAAGGCACCACTTCTTCCAGTCTTCCTTAGTCACTTCCCAGCCTTTACATGCATGTGAGGTGATTGTAAAACACCATGGCTGGAATACTTACCTAAAAGGGGTGCTAGAACTTGCCCAGTGAAAGAGGCTTCTTGCGGAGCCTTTGTAGTGATCCCCATCCAGAATCTTCTGAGGTGGAAAATTTCCACTTGAAAAGACAAGCAGACCAGCCTGGAGCAGCTAGAGGAGCAGAAGATACTTCTTGAAAGAAAGACCTGCAGGAAAAATAAAAAACAAAAATGGCAGTCTGATTGACTACCACAAGAACAAGCAAGTTGTGCTCCAGGGAGACATCAAGGCAAGCAATCAAATCCCTTCATGGCAAACCCCCTTCCAAGACTGAAACTCAAAGGGAATACATGAGCAGGCATGTAATCTTGCTGGTGACCACGTTGGTCTACTGATGAGCTGAAGTGGGGGAAAAGCAGCAATGACGATGTGGGCTGTGGGCTGAGTCCAACCATGTTACATAGATTCCTGTTAATCTGGAGTATGGTGAAATCTGGTTGGCCAGCAGTATGGTGAGATCTGGGAACTCCTGAGCCCATGGATAAGGACATAGCCACAGAGGGCTAGAGCAGAGAATGAAGTGTCCAGCTAATATGAAGTGAGGGGATATGCACAAGAATGCCCATACTTTCAGATAGTGCCCATTTAACTTAGCTTCAGTGGCTGGATGATCAGAACTCAACTTTTGTTGTTATTTGTTATTAGGTGCCATCGAGTCGGTGCTGACTCATAGCGACCTTATGCACAGCAGAACGAAACACTGCCCAATTCCTGGGCCAACCTAACTATGGTTGCCACGCTTGAGCCCGTTGATACTGCCACATGGCCAATCCATCTCGCTAGGGGTCTTCCTCTTTTTCTCTGACCCTCCACCTT
>NW_006408737.1:793612-828341 GCF_000296735.1 Chrysochloris asiatica
CCACCATGGGTGACCCTGCTGGAATTTAAAATACTGGTGGCATAGCTTCCAGAATCACAGCAACTCACAAGTCACCACAGTACTCAACTAGAGGAAGAAAAAAATGTTGTTTAAAAAACTTTTTATAACGAAATCAATCCGCTACAATTTGATGAACCTAACTATACTTATGGATGTAGTAGCTTAAAATATCAACCAAAAGGGAAGCAATGTACACAGCAAGGTTCATTCCCATCCCCTCTGTGCACAGGGTTGATAGGGATGGACAGCTTAGATATTGGCTATCTAAAATGGGGAGGCTATAAAGTCATGAAGTGACTGCTTACAAGTTTTCAAGAGGGAGTTTAGTTTCAGAGGGTGTGGGGGAAGGGAGAATCTCCACTGAGAGATTTTCATCCTGTCTAGACGGGGCTGGTGAAAGGAGATGGGGATAAAACTCTCATTGTTCAATAGTGAGTAATTGATATCATAACTGATTGTGATTGTTGCAAAAAGGTAGATGTTTTGTAGCAAAAAGAGGGGAGTGGTTGATTTTGCAATCCAGGAGCAGAGGCCTCTGGGACCATCAAGAGAGAAGAGTGGTAACAGAGTGTGGGACCCTATTCAGAAAAGTGGCGATGGCAGAGATGGAGGCAGAGATGATGACATGGAGAAATGGAGCAGCTGGGGATTCTAGATTCATGGAGGGAGAGGGGCTGTGTGCTGGCGGCCGAGGGGCAGGCTTGCAGGATATGCTCTTTGGGTGTTTGATTGATTGTGTTTTGGGGTACATCTAAAAAACAAAAACAAAAAACAGAGGGAATAGAATCAAATCCTGTTAAATGATGATGCATGCAGGTGATTGTAATCATTGCAATGAAATGATATATGACAGGATAAGTGTAAAGCTCCCATGGAAACTATCACTCAATTCATGATAAAAAACTTTAAAAAAAGAAAAAAGCCATGGCTTGGATCAGGTGCACGTTGGTCCTCAATGTGACATCTTGACATTTTAACCATTTAAAGAGGTCTTTTGCAGCTGATTTATCCAGTGTAATACATCATTTCATTTCTTGACTGCTGTTTTCATAGGCATTGATTGTGGATCCAAGTAAATTGAAATCCATGGCAACTTCAATATTTTCCCAGTTGATAATGATGTTGCTTATGGATTCCATTGTTTTCTTTATGTTGAGGAGTAACCAATACTGAAGGCTGTAGTCTTTTATCTTCTTCAGTAAGTGCTTCAAGTCCTCTTCACTTTCAACAAGCAAGGTTATGTTACCTGCTATTGCACATTGTTAATGAGTCTTCCTCCAATCATGATTCCTCATTCTTCTTCATATAGTCGAGCTTCTCGGATTATTTGCTCAACATACAACTGAAATTCACTTTAGATAAAACTAATTCGATAAAAGAGTGCAACAAGGACTAAAATAAGTATGTTTTGAAGATCAAATGACTAAGGCAAACATTTCATTAAAAGAAAACAATGAATTATAAAAGAAAATTAGGTACAAATAAAATTAGAACCAACAGAAATCTGGGAAAAGAAAGATATAGTCACTGAAATTAAATGTTCCCATAGGTAGAATAAACTCCATACTGAGCCCAGAGAGAGAAGCAGAAAATGGACTTGGAAGCTGTTTCTGTTGTCGTTGCTGTTGTTAAATACCATTGAGCTGGTTCTGATCCATAACAACCTTGTATAAAGTTTCCAAGGAGGAACTGGTGAGCTTGAACCACCAACCTTGTGGTTCAAACAGACTTTGCGGTCTAGTGCATTAACCCATAATGCCACACCAGGACTTGGAAGCTAGAACTGGAGAAATTCACCTAAAATACATCACAAATAGAGTTTTTAAAATGTATAAAAGTGCAACTGAAAAACATGGAAGTCAAATTAAAAGGTTCCAACGTGCATCTAATAAAAGTTCCACATGAATAGAATGAAGGAAGCAATAAAAATTTAACATTTAAAGAATAATGTCAAGACTTTTCCAGAATTAGAGAAAAATATATTTTCAGATTTTTCTCCAATTGTATCAAGTTGGACTTAACAAACCAATTGCCAATTGCCATTGAGCCGATTTTGACTCATAGTAGAATAATTCAATAGGGTTTCCAAGGCCTTAACACCAAGGAAGCAGACCGCCACATGATTTTCCAGCAGGGAAGCTGGTGAGTATCAACATCAGCTTCTGTTATTCGGTTGAGCACTGTAACCACTGTGTCACTAGGGCTATCAAGCTACACAGGGAGGTGAAAACTTTGAGTCACCAGCAAGCTTTTTCCCAATTGAAGTCAAACAAAACAACAGTTTATCTTCTTTCAGCGATGATACTGTAAATTGGTGTACTTTTTCAGTGGCAGTTTTCCACATTTTTTTTGTGTGTGTAACTTTTTACTGTTTACAATGGCCCTCAAGTGGAGTGCTGAAGTGTTATTATCTAGAATTCCTAATCAAGAAGGCTATGATGTGCCTTATAAAGGAAACATGCATGTTAGGTGAACTTTGTTCAGGAATGAGTAACTACAGTGCTGTTGACCATGAGTCAACGATAACATATATTTATATAAAATAAGCTGTCTTCAAACAGAAAGAACATAAAATAAAATTATGTATTGACTGGTGGACAAAAATGTTGTGACCAGAGGCTCACAGGAACCAAGTCCTATATTCCCTCTAGGATCAATGGTTTTCAGTATTTTCTAATCCAGGATTTGTGATTTATAGAACTACCATGAATATTGAGAAGAATCAACTGTAAAGTAAAAGATTTTAAGGCCAAAAATAAATCTTGAGATTTAAAGAAAGGGATTGCTTACAGATAAAAGAAACAATTTAATAGGAAGCTAGCATGATACTGAACCTTTTCGCTCTGAATAATTGAACATTTAAAATGACAGAGTTAAGCAAAATATATCACAGAAGAATGAAGAATTGTGAAAGAAATTTGCAAACCTACATCATGAAAAAATCTAATATTCCTTTTTTCAGAAACTTATGGGACAAAAAATTAATCAAAACATGTACAATTGAAGATCTATAACTGAAGTGTCTAATTGATATTTATTTAATGTACATATGTAAAATCCTGTATCCAATAATTAAAGAATATACTTTATTGAGGTACACATGGAATAGTAACAATATTTGACTATATAGTAGGTCACAAGGAAGTCTTAGATACTAACAAATTATATAATTAATTATATATTCTATGACTCCAGAGCAGTAAAATTTGAAAATAAAAGTTAAGCCCTCCAATTCTCCATTCATTTCCTTTGCTGTTGCAAACTATAGCATATGTATTGTTGTTGTTGTTAAGTGCCATTGAGTTGATTCTGACCCATAGTGACCCTGTATAGGGTTTCCAAGGAGCAGCTAGAGTGAGCTTGAACCACCAACCTTGCAGTTCAAATGACTTTGCAGTCTGATGCATTAACACACAGCACCACACCAGGGCTCTATATCATATGTATAAAAGATGGTAATATGATATATCCAACTTAAAGAATAATAATAAAGTTCATAGCTGTACGTTGTTGTTGTTAAGTCGTTGAGTCTGTTCTGACTCATAGAGACCCTGTATTGGGTTTCTGAGGCTTAAAATCTTCATGGGAGCAGAAAACTTCATCTTTCTCTCATGGAACGGCTGGTGGGCTGAAATCTCAGACCTTACAGTTCACAGTCCAATGCTTATCATATGGAGCCACTGTGTTCCCATAACTGTGTAACCCAGATTTAAAAAGAAGTGTATTTCCAGACTCTCAGAAACCTTCTTTGTGTTTTCCTTCAGTTGTCTTCTCATTCCCCAGAGGAAACTATCATCTTGACTCTCTTGTTTTTCCTTATTGTTTTACTCCTTATGCTTGTACCTTTAATGATATGAATTAGTTTCAGGATTGCATTGATCTGTTTGTTGTTTTTAATCTTTATATTAATGGAATCATACTGTATATACCGTCTGGTTTATTTCACTCAACAAAATGTTTTAGAGTCATTCATGTGGCAGCTAAGAGGAACAAATGGTAGATCATGGTCAAGACCACATTTCCTCACGTTCCAGTGTTATTCCCAAACAGTCCTGCCTGTCTGCCTGGTGTCTGTCCATGCGCTGGGAAAAGGTAATCTACAGATGAATGAGACATGGCTCCAGTCATTAAATATTTACATGTGTTTATGGGAAAGGACAATTATGACACAGTATGGCATATGCTATGGAAAAACAGAGAAAGGGAAAAGAGGGACTGCTTAGATGAGTTGACATTTGACGTGAGTCTTGAAATGAGTTGGATATATTAGTAAGATAAGGTAGGCGGGAAATGCAGGTAAAGTGAGCTCCAAGTAAAGCAATTCAGCCATTATCTGAGTTAAGATTAACACTAGCTTAACATTTTTGAAGTTTAAAATGTTTCTTCCATGAAAAATCCATGTGGTGGGTTCAGGTATAGCAGGATCCAGAAGCTTAATCAATTGCCAGGTTCTGTCTCTATATCTCTCAGACAGGCATTGTCATAATGAATCAGATGGTCCTCAAAAGCCCTAGATTCACTTATTTGCAGCTTAGCATTATAAGAAGGAGGCAGTCTGTTTCATAAGTTCCAGCCCCAAGCCCAGAAAGGATTCTACTTGGCCTTGTGGGCCATGTTTGTATTTTTGCACTACATCTGAAAGAGTGAGGTGTTCTTTTTGTCAAGACCTAGATCACCTACCAATCTTCATTCAAATCATATAGGAGAGAAGGGTTCTATTCCCAGACTTGAGAAGGAATCCTAAGAAGGTAAAACGACTGGGATTCACCCTGGTTGTATTTCAGAAACTACTAGCTGTTTGGTATGACAAAAGGGGTGTTTGATGAAAAGGGGTGTAGCCAGCGGAAGGTAAGAAGATAACGGGATGCTAAGCATGTGAATTACCAAGTTTTATTTTTATCCTGAACATAATAGGAGATTTACAGGGATTGATGTACAAGGCAAGGAGATCAAACATGTATTTTAGAAGGATCCCTCTGGGATCTGTGGAAGGGAGAACCTGGAGTACAAGACCTCTTCTAATAATTCTGGTGAGAAACTTGGAATAAGGTAGAGGTCTCATTTTGGGGTAGAATGATAGTGTGGAGTTGGAATGACATGATAGGAAATTAATAAGGAAATAAAACTATAGAATAGGGTAATAAACACCACTTGTCTGTCAGCTTGTCATACTGTGGTGGCTTGCATGTTGCTGTGATTCTGGAAGTAATGCCACTGGTATTGTAAATACCAGAAGGGTCACCCATGGTGGACAGGCTTCAGTTGAACTTCCAGACTAAGTCAGACTAGGAAGAAGGAGAGAGTGACTACTTCTGAATATTTAGTCACTGAAAACCTTATGAGTAGCAGTAGAACACTGTCAGGTAGCACCAGAATATTGAATATTGACACATGATGGAGAGCACCAGAATAATGAATATTGACACATGATGGAGAGCACCGAATATTGTAAGATTCAGTGCTGGAAAATGAGCCTCTCATGTTGGAAGGCACTCAAAATATGACTGAGAAGAGAAGCCTCAACAAAGTAGAGTTGACTGCAATGACACAAATAGAGTAAAGCTTTCAAGACCTTCATTTGCTGATGGGACACAACTCAAAATGAGGAGAACCAGCTATAGGCATCCATTAATAATCAAAACATAGAATGCACAAAGTATGAATGTAGGAAATTTGGAAGTTGTCAAAGATGAAATGGAATGCATAAACATCAAAATCCTAGGCGTTAATAGATGAAATTGACAGGTATTAGTCATTTAGAATCTGATAATCACCTAATTTACTATACTGGGAAGGACAAATTGAAGAGGAATGGCGCAGTATTCACCATCAAAAAGAACATCTCAAAATCTATCTTGAAGTACAATGGCGGTATCTGTGGTAGAATAGTATTCATATGCTTCTAAAGAAGGCCAGTTAATACAACTATTATTCAAATTTATGCACCAACCACTAAAGCCAGTGATGATGAAACTAAAGAATTCTATCAGCGTCTTCAGTCTGATGTTGATCAAACATGCAATCAAGATGTATTGACAATTATTGGTTATTGGAATACAAAGGATGGAAACAAAGAGGAAGGATCAGTTGTTTGAAAATATGACCTTGGTGATATAAATAATGCTGAAGATCACATGATAGAATTTTGCAAGACCAATAACATCTTCATTGCAAATACCTTTTAAAACTACATGGACCTCACCAGATAGAATACACAGAAATCAAATTAACTACATCTGTGGAAAGAGACGGTGGGAAAACTCCACATCAACAGCTAAAACAAGGCCAGGGACAGTCTGTGGAACAGACAACCAACTGCTCATATGCAAGTTCAGGCTGAAGCTGAAGAAAATTAAAGCAAGCCCATGAGAGCCAAAATATGATCTTGAACATATCCCATCTGAATTTAGAGGCCATCTGAAAAACAGATTTGATGAATTAGATATTAATGACCAAACACCACTAGAGTTGTGGGATGACATCAAGAACATTATTTAGGAAGAACGCAAAAAGGTCATGAAGAAGACAAGAAAGAAGAAAAAGAACAAAATGAATTCAGAAGAAACGGTGAGACTTGCTCTCCAGCACAATGGTGCTAAAACAAATGGAAGAAATGAGGAGGTAAAAGAGCTGAATAGAAAACTTCAAAACACAGCTTGAGTTGATTATTACAATGAAATGTGCAAAGATCTGGAGTTAGAAAACCAAAAGAGAAGATCACGCTCAGCATTTCTCAAACTGAGAGAACTGAAGAAAAAATTTAAGCCTTGACTTGCAATATTGAAGGATTCTATGGGCAAAATACTGAATTATGCAGAAAGCATCAAAAGAAGATGGAAGGAATACACAGAGTCATTATACCAAAAATAAATGGTTGATGTTAAACCATTTCAAGAGGTAGCATATGATCAAGAGCCAATGATACTGAAGGACGAAGTCCAAGATGCACTGAAGGCTTTAGCAAAGAACAAGTCTCTGGGAACTGATGGACTACAAATTGAAATCTTTCAACACAACGGCACTGGAGTTACTCACTTATATATGGCAAGAAATTTGGAAGATAACTACCTGGTCAACTGATTCAAAAAGATTCATATTTGTTCCCATTCCAAAGAGAGGGTAACCTTGAAGAGGCGCAGAAATGCAGAAATTATTGGACAATATCATTAATATGGAGTCCTGGTGTGGCTCTGTGGGTTAATGCGCCAGACTGAAAAGCCATTTGAACTGCAAGGTGGTGGTTCAAGCCCACCAGCTGCTCCTTGGAAACCCTATACAGGGTCACTATGGGTCGGAACCGACTCGACGGCACTTAACAACAGCAACAATCATTAATATTACATGCAAGTAAAATTTGCCAAAACATAATTAAAAAACAGCTACAGCAGCACATTGACAGTGAGCTTCCAGAGGTTTGGCCCAGATTCAGAAGAGGACGTGGAATGAGGAATGTCATTGCACCCATCAGCTAGATCTTGGCTGAAAGCAAAGACTATTTGAAAGATGTTTACCTATGCTTTATTGACTATGCAAAGGCTTTCGACTGTGTGAATCATGACAAGCTATGGACAACATTATGGAGAATGAGTATTCCGAAATGCTTAATTGTGCTTATGAGGAACCTGTAAGTAGATCAAGAGACAGTTGTTCAAACAGAACAAGGAAACACTGAACAGTTTGAGGGCTGAGGCACACCTGATCTAAGCCATGGTATTTTCAAAAACCTCACATGTATGTGAAAGTTGGACAAAGAATAAAAGAAGAACGTAGAAGGATTAAAGCATTTGAATTACGGCATTGGAGGAGAATATTAAAAGTACTACGGACTGCCAAAAGAACAAAGAAATCTGTGTTGGGAACACTACCAGCCAGAATGTTCCTTATTAAGCCAGGAAGGCCAGACTTCATCTTTCATAATTTGGACATATTGTCAGGAGGGACCAGTCCCTGTAAAAGGACATCATGCTTGGTAAAGTGGAGAGAAGTGGAAAACAGGAAGATCCCAACAAGATGGATAGACCCAGTGGCAGCAGCAATGGGCTCAATTGTAGCAACAATTAGGAGCTTGGCACAGTATTGGACAGTGTTTTGTTCTGTTGTGCATAGGGTGCCGACTGGCTATCACCTAACCACAATAAAAATAGAGTAGTAAAGGATAGAAAGGCAAAGAAGAGAGAAGGGTCAAGATGACATCCACATTTCTCATCCGGGTCTCAGTTAAAAGAAGGTGATTGTCACCAAGATAGGGAGCATGAGTTTGATGGATCAATTATTTTATAATTGCTATGGCTTTGCTCCTCTCCCCAACTTGTAGCCTAGGGTCAGATACACACTGCTGTTGTTAGCTACTGTCAAGTTGATTCTTGCTCCTAATGGCCTCATATGACAGAATAGAACTGCCTCATAGGGTTGGCTTGACTGTAATCTTTACAAAAGCAGATCAGCAAGTCTTTTTCCCTTGGAGCTGCTGGGTGGGCTTGAAGAACCACAAACCTTTCCGTTAGCAACTGGGTACATAACCACTGTACCACCAGGGCTCTTTAGTTACCCACTAGGGTCTTGAGAAGCCACTATGAGTAGATTAATTGGGAGTTTAATTAAATGCAGATGTTAAGTGTGGTATGTGCTTTAACTCATAGATATCCTTTGGATTCTGTTGTCAAGTCTTGACAGCCCCATTGAAGAGGGCTGGGCTGCCTTAGTGTGTATGTATGTGTATGAATGTTTCTGTCTGTCTGTGTGATATGACTTTCCCACCCATGCACCCACCCCTGGTCTCCCCATCCCTGTTAACCAGCTCACAAGCTCAGGTGTCCTTCTGATCAGGGCCAGAGTAAGCTGCTCTTCCTTGATACCTAGCCTGGTATGAAGGAGTGTCCTGGGACATATTTGCCTCCTTTTGCTCCTCCCTTCCTACTCTTACCACATCTACTACCAGAGGAAATCCTGAGGAGGCTAGAGGGAGAGATCTATGTCCTTCCCCTAGCCAGAGACTTTTCCAGCTCTCCAGAGGCCACACTTCAAAGAGAGACCAGTCACAGATATATGCTCCATCCTTTGGTGTACTGGAGTCCTGGTGTGGTGCTGTGGGTTAATGCGCCAGACTGCAAAGCTGTTTGAACTGCAAGATCGGTGGTTCAAGCTCATCAGCTGCTCCTTGGAAACCCTATACAGGGTCGCTATGGGTCGGAATCGACTCGACTTAACAACAACAACAACACGGTGTGCTAGTTGCTCTACCATGTCTTCCCTGTTCACCCTCACAACACTCTACCAGATAGATAATAGTGTTGTCCCCATTTTACCAATTAGGAGAGAAAGCCTAGCTAGATCCATGAATTCCTTGCTGGGGCTATGTGGAAAAAGGAAAGATGAGGAAACAGAGGCCCAGAGAGGCAAATTGAGTTGCTCAAGTCGTCTAACTGAGTAGGGGATCAAAATGTCATCTAATCTGTTCTAATCTGAGTCTTGGGTGAGGCCTGTTATCAGGAGGCAGGCTGTGTCACAGGGCTGTTTGGAGTGGAAGCTGAGCTCAGCTTGTCCTGGACTCCAGAAGGGGGTGACCGGAAACCAAGGAACACAACAGCCCCTTACATGGGTCTGGACACCTCGAGGTCTGCACTGCCTCTGATGACAAGTCGGGGAGGGCTGGTGGAGATGAGGAGGGCAGGGGGAGCCTGTGGCTGGGGGTAGGGTAACGCTGCTGCCTTATGAAGGACATTTTTCAATTGAGCCAACATCTGAAGGCCCTGAGAGTGTGTTCTGTCACAGCAACTCTACAGTCGGAGGATATGAACTGGCTGTGAGAAAGCCATCAGGGGTTGGCTATTCCCAAACTCTTAGAAGGCACAAGGCTAGATTTAATAAAAGGGGAAAATGGAACATTTTCATTAGCACCAAATTTTCCATTTAATTTGGACTTCTGCAAAATAAGTGGCCTAATTACTGCCATGATTAGAGCTTCTCAATTGGTTTCTCCTCCGAGAAGCTGCAGACGCCATACTGGCTCCTGTTCTCAGAGCTCACCCCTGGGCCACCACCCCTCCCACCCTTCCCTGAAAGCAGGTGGGTTTCTGAGCAGGGAGGTAGGGCAGCCACACAGGGGTGCATACGTCTACTGAGAAACCTCACCTCATGCAGCCCTCCCGACTCTCCTTTACCCCTAGGTCCCCCCTGCAGCCTGAGGCCTGAGGCAGCCTCTGGGGCCTGAGGAAGCCTCCACACTGACCTAGACTCTGTTTGAGTCCCTACTTGAGTCTCAGTTCTGGGCTTGGGAATTTGTGGGGAATTAATAGTATCTTCTCCACAGTGCTCTGGTTTTTGCCCTGTCACCTCAGGACTCTGTTGTTGTTGTCGTCGTTAAGTGCCATCAAATCAGATCTGACTCATAGCAACCCTGAAGAGAGTTTCCAAGGAGCAGCTGATGGGTTTGAACTGCCGATCTTGTGGTTCACGGTCCAGAGCTGATCCTACAGCTCCACACCAGGAGTCCAGCACTCTGGTGGTGGCTGGTGGCTCTGTGCCATGGAGTTGGTTTTGACTCATAGCGACCCTGTACAGCGTTTCTGAGGCTGCAAATCTTTACGGGAGCAGAATGCCTCATCTTTCTCCCGTGGAACAGCTGGCAGTTTCGAACTGCTGACCTTGCGGTTCGCAGCCCGATTTGTAACCACTAAGCTACCAGAGCTCCTTTTGGCCTATAAAAGTGATGTCTGTGGCCCAGCAGTCTCAGCACAGAGACCACTTATACTGACCCTCCCAATCCTGAAGGAGGAAATGGCCCAGCAGGGGTCTCACAGTTCTGGCCAAGGATGCTTGCTGTTCCACCCCTCCTTCAGTCACCTCCCACCTCAGGCTTTGGCTTTTTCCTCTTCCCTCTGTGCTTGAGGAAAATCAGGGATTAAAGAAACGGAGCAAGAAATTGCCATGAACTAGCCTAGCAGACAATCAGATAGAGGGATGGAGGCCCTTCCCCCAAGAGAAGCCTGGGACATTCAGTTTAGTGAGGGCCCAAGACAGTCTGGAAATTCCAGTGGGCAGGGTCTACGACCTGAGTGTACAAAAGGACAGAATCCAGGGGCACCCTGACCATCCCTGATCTAGACCCTAAGCCCTATTTTCCTCCATAGAACCAGTCCCAATAAAGGCCTCTCAGCACATCCCAGGAAAGCAAACCCCTCTCTAGCCTCTCTCAAAATCAAGCTCAGTGGGCCCAATATTTTCAAGGCTCTGACTCTGGATTTCCAGGCTCTGGGCCCTGCTTCAAGGAACCCTGGTGGTGCATTGGTTAAGCGCTCAGTTGCTAACTGAAAGATTGTTAGTTTGAATCCACCAGCTGCTCCACAGAAGAAAAATGTGGCAGTGTACTTCTATAAAGATTTCTTTTTCTCTAGTGCTGTAAAGTCAGTTCTGACTCATAGCGGCCCTGTATAAGATTTTGGAGGAGCAGCTGGTTAGCGTGAACTGCTGACCTTGTGGTTCAAACCGACCCTGCAGTCTTGCACATTAACCGGCAGCACCACAACCTTGGAAACTCTATGGGGCAATTCTGCACTGTCCCACAGGGTCACTATGACTTGGAACCAACTTGATGGCAATGAAGTTGGGTTTGGGTTTGGGCTCTACTTCAGCCTCAACATTGCATTTCTGGCCCTTTCCAAGGGAGAGAGAGGCTACCCCAAGTATTATGCAAAAGCAGAAAGAAGAGTGAACGGGGTACTGGTAAAACAGATAAGATGATTTCTTGGGGAACTGTGGGGTGTCCTCAGACCTACAACCCTTTCTAACACCCGGAGTTGTTGTTGTTAAGGGCCATTGAGTCGGTTCTGACCCATAGTGACCCTGTATAGGGTTTCCGAGGAGCAGCTGTTGAGCTTGAACCGCCGACCTTGTGGTTCAAGCTGACCTTGTGGCCCAGCGCATTAACCCACAGCACCACACCAAAACCCCAACTCATCTGGAATATTGGCAATTTCTTGAGCCAGATCCTTAGTAGGGGTCAGGGAGGCACAACAGAAACTCCCAGGCTGGGGAGAAAGAGGTAAGTGTTACTCTCTCCATTTGTAGATGAAGAGACTCTGTTTCAGCTATACCAAAGTCACCTAGCTGGGAAGTGGAGAAGCTGGGATTCTAATTGAAGTACTTAAGGGCAAGGCCTACCTTTTTGTTTTTGTTTTGTATCTATACTTTGTCATTTACATACAGCAAGCATGGAACTCAGTGGGTTCTTGTATGTGTGTCCACCCATGTGATCACCATCCAAATCAAGGTGTAGAAAATTTCCATCATTTCAAAAGGCTTTTGTTGTTGTTGTTGTAGTTTTGCCCACTCCTAGTCAGTACTGCGAGCTAATGCCCTGGACTCCCAAGTTGGTTTGAACCACAAGGTCGGCCAAGGTTTTGGTGGGAGTTGTGGGGGTGCCTAGTCTGTGTCAGGGCTCAGACCTGTCCCACCAATCTCTTCTGTGAGGACTCAGTGTGGAAGGTTGGGAAGGGTGAGTAGGGAGCCAAGAGGCAAGGCAGAGGCTCCCTTGACTCCCCCCCCCCCCCCACCCCCCAGCTTTGCCGGTTCGAGCTATGCTTCTTCTCTGACTCCAGAGACACCTCTTAGGAACTCTGCCTGCCATCCGCAGCTGACAACCCCACGAGAGACCTTTACAAATCTATGGGGTCCTGGCCTCACCAAGAATCACCCTCATCCCACCTACTCCCTCTCCGGCACCCACTGGCCAGGGCAGGACCACTGGGGCGGATCGTCACTGCTCTGTGGCCTTGGCCCTGACCCAGCTCAGCCTTTTGTTTCAGAGCCAGGCTCAGCCATTCAGTGGGAAAGCCATGGATTGTCCAAGGAGACATAAAGAAAGTTTAGAGACTTTTAATTTGCCAGCACGGCCTCTGCTGCTGGCCAGCAGGTTGAGCATTTGTGAAGAAGGGCAGCTGTAATAAAGGCTTATTGTTCCTCCTCTGAGCCACTGTTTGGTGACTCCTTTCTTAAGTGAGACAAAGGGAACCTAAGGCCTACAGGCATTCCCCAGGCCTGGGAGCTGGGCCCATAATTAAGTGAATGTCCCCACAGCCACACAGAAAGGATTAGGGTGAAGGACACCAGTTCCATCTCTATCTGGGGCTGTACCCACAGAGCCCACACTACAACAGGGAGTCTGGGGAACCCCAGAACACCAGGAGGCAGGATTCCAACAGAGAAGGGGGGTCCCAGGTCCGACCACAGGGAATCTGTGCAGCCAAAAGTCATCAGGGATGAACCCTGTGTTCACATTCCATCATAGGAGATGAGGGTGTCCTGAGAAAGCGTTCCAACAGCCAGAAAGGTCAGCTCAGGGTGGTGTTACCCTGCTGCCCACAGCCCCAGGAGGTGTATGGGTAGAGATCAGTCAGGAGGGTGGCGAGCAGGAAGGTGGAGCTGTGGACAAGGAGGTCCTATCTAGTGCTGGGTCCACAAGCAGGCCCTCCTGGCTAGGTGAGGGAACAGTGGGATGCGAGGACCTCTGCTGGGGCACTTTGAATCGGAGCCAGCAACCTGACACTGGATACACACCTGGGAGCCAAATATCCCATATCCTGGGGACAGGGCCTGAAACGTAGCACCATGTCCCATAGCACCCCTTGCTATATCCCAAGTGTCATATCCCACAGGCAGCCTTGCTTGGGAGCCCAGAAGGAAGCCTGCAGGGTTTGTCTGCCCCCTCACCCACCACTAACGAGTGAATCTTGAGGAATCCATCCTAACAGATAGTGACCTACGGGAAGAACATCACGCCTTACTCCCCTATCTGGGGACTCTCCCTGCTTCATGTACAAGACATTGTAGGTTTGGAGACATTGTTCAGAGAGCGCTGTTCAAACAGTGGCATTTCAGACCATGAATGAGGCTGCTGGCAGGAGGAGGTACAGTTGTGTAGGTTGTTCACTGCACAGTGGCTAAGGAGGCAAATGGGCTAAAATCCAGACTTTGCCTAGCTCACCAATCCATGGAGCCAACATGGCACTTTTTTTTCTCTCGTTTTACTCTATACAGAAGTGCTGTAAAGCTAGTGGAGACCCTAGAAGAAAAGTCACTTTGTCTGTGAAGACTGGTCTCTCTCTCCAGGGCACTGTGACCAAGGGTTATGTTTCAGAAGCCTTTGAGACAGTCACAGACACAGTTGTAACATCAGTGGGATGCTCCCATGACCCTCCACCCCCAGCACGGAGTCTTTCCTGGGACTGGTAGCAAGAACAGGTGCCGGGAGTTTTTCGTTTGCAGAGGAGGCTTCAGCCCCAGATGCCTGCGAAGCGGCTATCTCTGCCCTCCCAGACACCTCTCCTCCTTGGGTAATTGGATTGGGGAAAGGGAGTGTTATTTATTAGTAGTGGGGACCTGTTCCTTTCAGGCCCACCCACCCTCCTTTTTCTCTGCCTTTCCAAAGAACAAAGATGGGGGCTGAAATAAATTTGATAATAACCAATAAGGACCCCAGAGAAAATAAAGCAGCTTTTATTAAACTTCTTCCAAGACCTTTTGTGCTGAGCCTCGGCAGGCTCTCTCAGTGGAGCCTTTGCAAGCTTGGCTGTGTGCCCAGCTGGCTCGGGGAGCCCCAAGTGTGGCCCTCATGGTCCGTCCTGCGAATACCCTGCAATAACGCGTTTCGTCCTTCCTGATTCGACCACATTTGAAAGGCAGTGAGAGCCACAGAAAACTTTCAGCTTTCCCGTGTGAGTTGCCCAGCTTCGAGGTTTGGGCAGAGTGGTCTTGCCAGGCCAGGCTAGGCCTCCTGATGACTAATGCTGACGGGGAGCCCCCCAACTCTAGGGGCGACAGGGTAGAAGAGGCGCTGGGCCTGCTGCCATTCATCCCTGGAGTCATCTCTCCAGGTTGAGTATGGCACGATTTAAAGCTCCCATTCCTCCATTCCTGCTCTGCATGACAAATTGTTTTAATAAACATAAACCGGGTAATAATAAAGTCATAATAAGCCCGCGACTCACCTTATATCACTGCAGTTAAATCCTCCCATAAGCCAGCGCTGGTTACAATGACAATTACGGCCGGGCCAATCCGCAGGCAGGCCTGCGTGCGGACAGATTTAATATCGTTTGTAAATATGATTAGTGGGCTGTCATGTTATTGCAGGCTGCTATTTACATTTCTCTCTGGGGTTATACACTCCGCCAAATCAACATTAAGTAGTGGGCCTCTCTTTCCTCCTTAAATCATACATTCCCTCTGCCTGAGCCGATCCTGCTTAATGAGGAAAGGGAACCTGGCGGTAGGCGCTGGGCAGAATGGAGTCTTGCCTCAAAAAGGCATTTTTCTGAAGACAGATGGGCATAGGGAGCCCCGACAAAGCTCCGCCCGGGAACTCTGGTGGGTGCTCAGACCCTGCCTGCCGCAACCCCCTCCCCGTCGCTGCCCCTCTCCCTGCCTGCTCGCTTATGAAAAATGTTCAAATAATGAATGGTTGTTGTTTACAGAAGTAATTTCATGCTACATTTCCATTATTGCCTGGATTTGTTTAGCTTCACACACTACCCCATTGCCTACGATGAACTTTTAAGGAAATATTGCTTACGCTTCCTGCTCTGCAGTTCCGCTTCTAATGGAAGCCTCTTGCATTTGAGACATATTGTGACACTTCATAACTGTGTGCAAATAAGCATTCTTAAACTGCTAGGGCCAATTAATCATTGTTACAAAGCCTGATCTGTTCTAGGTGTGCCAGAATCCACCCCACTGGGGAGGGAGAAAAGGAGAGGGCTGGAAAGCGGATGCAGGGGACAGGATAGGTAGACACAGTCATGCTTTCTGCATCTTCTAAGACCACTGGGCACAACACACAGATGTGTTACTCTCTTGTCTTCACAATAGTTTGGTGTGATCCCATAGGCCAGAAGCTGCAGAAAGGCAGGGGTGGGGAGCCCCTTGGGAGAATTGAATAAAAACAAATACCATATGTTACCTATGCTTTCTTAAAGAGCACACCCTTGGTCAGATTTAATGTTCTTGTGATGGCCAAGGTCACCGTTATGTGTGGAGGTGTCATAGGTGTGCTTTGATGCTATAGTGGCTGCAGGCAGTGTGTCCCTGCACTGATTATCCCCAGCGCTGCGTTCTCTGAGCCCAGCAGTTGGGTGCATAGGGTGTCTCTATCAGCTTAGAGCTGTCAGAGTGTCTGCCCATCACATCTTCCCTTCCTTTTGCTATTCCTAATCTGTGGTGAGTTTGGAGACCAGGACACCCTGGAACATGGATATTAGCAAACCAAACTTTTTGAGTGATTTGAAAACGCAGATGAAAAGTAGGCTTTGGCAAAGAGCATGGGAACGCTCCTGAAGATAAGTTGCATTTTACTCAGAGCCCTTAGCTGTTTCCTCCCTGATTCTTACAATTGAGTTAGAGCGAGGAGAGGCTATGAAGAGCTATGTCTTATGCAGAGGCACATTCATTAATTCATTTGTTCAACAAGTACTCATATATTAGGTGCTGAGGAATCCTGCCGGCACAGTGAATTAAGCATTGGGCTACTAACTACTAGGTTGACAGTTCAAACTCACCAACCACTCTTTGGGAGGAAGATGAGACTCTGCTCCCACAAAGATTTTTAGTCTTGGAAACCCTAGGGAGCAGTTCAATTCTGTCCTAGAGGGTTATTGCAATGAGGTGTTTCTTTTTTTCTTTTTTTTTGACTTGATGACAGTGGCTTTGGTTTGGCTGGGTTTAATATGTACTGGGAGTCCTGGTGTGGTGCTGTGGGCGTTAGACTGCAAAGTCGTTTGAACTGCAGCATCGGTGGTTCAAGCTCACCAGCTGCTCCTTGGAAACCCTATACAGGGTCGCTATGGGTCGGAATCGAGTTGACGGCACTTCACAACAATAACAACAACAATATGAGCTGGGTGGTGCTATAGGATAAAGCATTGGACAGCAAGGTTGGTTTGAATCACAACGTCAGTGGTTCAAACTCACCAGTGGTTCCTTGGAAACCCTATTCAGGGTTGCTATGAATCAGAACTGACTTGAAAGCACTTAACATCCAAGACAATGGGTGGAGTCCCTGGGTAGTGCAAACAGTTGATCAGCTCAAATGATAACTAAAGGTTTGGAGATTCAAGTCTACCTTGGGGATTCGAGTCCACCATTGGAAGAAATGCCTGGCAACCAACTCCCCAAAAAAATCAACCTTGAAAACCTTATGGAGCACAATTCTGCGAACTACATGGACCTGGCATGAATTGGAATTGGCTCAATGGCTGCTGGTTTATATGCTAGGCACTATTCTGGGCACTGTGGCTCACAGTTCCCACTCACATAAAACTTGCATTTCAATGCACGGAGGCAGCAGAGCTGCTGTGTATGGCCACACAGCTTGTGTACTACACAACTCTGGGAAAGACAGTGCCACACACGAAGATAATGATGAGAATGGCACTCCCTGGAATTTTACAGTGCGGCAGCCCCGGGAGATAGACAACAAAGAAGTCAGATAATTTCAGAAAGTGATAACTTCTACAAAGGAAATAGTATGGGAGACAAAACTGATTGAGAACAGAGGGGTCTTCCTCTTATTTTGAGGAAGTGACATTTGAGCTGAGATACACATACCCCCTCTTAGTGCCTACATGCAAATCCTTAAAGACCCATGTGCAGGCACACCTGTGTACATTTTCTTCTTCATTAATGGCTCCTGAATGAGATCATTTCTCCTCATAATGGCCTACAGATGCCAAACTTTTTTTTTTTACTATTAGTTTAATAAGAAATAAAGATACAGATTTTTAAATGTCAGGGTGAAACATTTGGGGAAGATTTTCATCTAAAAAGGTTAAAAATAAAGTGTGGGTGCTTAAATGACTCCAATGTTCCACTCTCAGGACATTGTGGTTGACCTGAAAAACTCATTCCCTGAAAAAACTGAGTGCAGTGTGTGGAGATGGTACATGTGTGTGGTGGGTATGTGCGTGATGTGTAATGTGTGCACTTAAGAAAGGAGACAGGGGTATGGCTAAGGGAAAGAGGTAGTGTGAAATGGACCACAGGCCCTAGAGCTGTGTGTTAACCAGGTGTGTCAGTCAATGCAGAGATTAGGGTTGGATCCAAGGTCAGAGGACTGTCTCTGTCCCCAACAGCACAGAGGAAGCATGAGACTTAATGAAAGCGAGTCAGCGGGCACTGAGAGTGGAAAACAGTATTGATTTTCCAGTGCTTGGTTGTTCAGGAAAGCTCATCAAGTGTTCACCCTGGAGAGTCCGAAGGGTTTGTGGTGCCCCCTGCCTGCCTTGCTCCTCAGCTCCACAGGATTTGGCTTCCCCCATCCAACCTTGGTAAGCTCTGTAAAGTACCTCATCACTGGGGTCTAATCAGAGAGGGGCAGGGGAGGTGATGATGGGATAAGAGAGCACAACTCTTGGCTCTGGTATGGGTAGGGGTAAATCAGGCCAATGCCCACATGTTTGGCTACTGCCCCTGTTCTGAGTTCCTACCCATCTCCTGATGTTACCAGGTGAGGCTACAACATTGATAATAACACAAGGACCAAGGACAGGGCAGAGGTCCACATCTGTGCCACTATCACCTTAGGTCCTCGAAGCAGAAGCCTTGGAGTCATCCTAGACTCTTCTCTTTCATCCATATTTAATTAGTCAACCAATTCTGCCCTTCCGCTTTCTAAACATCCAGACACCATGATTTCTCTCCTGGATTATTAGAGATTTGGCCTCCCTAAATCCATTCTTAAGGAGCTCTGGTAGCGTAGTGGTTATGAATTGGGATGTTAACCTCAAAGTCAGCAGTTCGAAACCACCAGTTGTTCCGTGGGAGAAAGAGGAGGCTTGCTGCTCCTGTAAAGATTTACAGCCTCGGAAACCCGGTACAGGGTCGCTATGGGTCAGAACTGACTCCACGGCCCACCACCACTACCACCAAGTCCATTCTTGCCCTCAACACTACCACAACAAGTAGATGGCTTTAAAGAATAAAAACTGTCTCATGGGTTTGGAGGGTTCAAGTCCAAAGCATTGGCTCTAGGGAAGGGTCTTCCCTTATCAGTACCCCTGGTGTTCCTTGACTTTCGTTGACCTGTAGAGGAATCTTCAGATAGCATGTGTCTTCCCTTTGTGCACGTGCACTGTGTTTATTCTGCTTCTTAAAAATACCACGGAGAAGGGATTAGGGTTTAGGATCCACCCTGAGCTCAACAGCCTCACTAATGTAACAAAAGAAAAGTTCTATTTCCAAACAGGTTTAGAATTCACAGCTATAGGGGTCAGGACATACATTTTGTGGGGGACACAATTCTATCCATAATACCCTGTCTACTGGCTTCAATGTCCAAGCTTTGAGCCTAGCTACAAAACCTTGAGGGCATGAAAGTGGTGGTCTGTTGGGAGTAGGATGAACATTCAGGAGACGGGTAGTTGGGGGCAGGGCTGAGAGGTGAGGGAGGCAGAAGAAGAGAAAGTAAGCAGGAGTGATGTCAGGTTATGGTCACTGGATAGAAAGGTGAGGTCATAGTTAGAGAGGAGAAGTCAGGATCCAAATAACACAATGCAGAGGTGAGATTGTTGTTAGTTTTAGGTACCATCGAGTTAATTCTGACTCACAGTGACCGTATGTACAACAGAACAAAACACTGCTTGGTCCTGCACCATCCTCACAATCATTGGTAAGCTTGAGCCTATTGCTGCTGCCACTGTGCCAATCCATCTCGTTGAGGGTCTTCCTATTTTTTGTTGACCTTCCACTTCACCTAGCATGATATCTGTCTCCAGGGACAGGTCCCTTCTGACAATATGTCTGAAGTATCAGAGATGAAGTCTCACCATCCTGGTTTCCAAGGAGCATGCTGATTGTACTTCTCCCAACAGATTTGTTTGTTCTTCTAACCGTTCATGGTACTTTTAATAGTTCTCTCCAACACCATAACTCAAATGCATCAATTCTTCTACAGTCTTCCCTACTCACTGCCCAACTTTCACATGCATATGAGGCTATTGAAAATACCATGGCTTGGGTCAGATGCACTTTAGTCCCCAAACTGACATCTTTGCTCTTGAACGCTTTGCTTTTTAACACTTGAGTCCTGGTGTGGTGCTGTGAGTTAATGCACTGGACTGCAAGGTCTGTTTGAATCACAAAGTCAGGGCTCAAGCTCAACAGATCCTCCTTGGAGACCCCATGCAGGGTCACTATTAGTCAGAACCGACTCGAAGGCATTTAGCAACAACAATGCAGCGGATTTGCCTAATGTAATACATCATTTGATTTCTTAACTCTGTTTTCCATGAGTGTTGATGGAGGATCCAAGCAAAATGAAGCCTTTTGACAACTTCAATCTTTTCTCCATTTATCATGATGTTATTTATTGATCCAGTTATGAGTCTTTTTGTTTTCTTTACATTAAAGCACAATCCATACTGAAGGATTTGATCTTCATCAGTTTAAGTATTTTCAGTCCTCTTCACTTCCAGCAAGCAAGTTTGTATCATGTGCATATCACAGGCTGTTAATGAATCTTCTTCCTTCAATCCTGATGCCACCTTCTTCAAATAATCCATCTTCTTGGATTATTTGCTCAGCATACAGCTTTTTAAAAAAATGTTGTGAATTATGTGATAGTTTACATGGGAGAACGTTAGTTTTACATTCATCCTATTGTATGTCATTTCAATGCCATGGTTACTATCCCCTCCATGCATCAACCAATCACAGGTCATCAGCACACAGTCCCTCTCCCTCTCTGGGTCTAAAGTCCCCAGCTGCTCCATCTCTCCACGCCATCGCTTCTGCCTACATCTCTGGCGTCAGAGATGGGTAGGGTTCTGTTCTCCGTTCTTCTCCCTTCATGGTCCCAGAGACCTCTGCCCCTAGACTGCAAAGTTATTCCATCACCTTCCTTTGCTACAAAATGTCTAGCTTTACATTTCCAGCCCTCACAATCAGTCCTGATAACAATTATTCACCATTGTATCACAAGAGACCTAACCGCATCTCTTTTCCTGAGCCCCACCTAGACAGATTGAATACTACTCAGTGGAGATTCTACCTTGCTTCACGCCCTCTGGATCTAGGTTCCCTCTTGAAAACTTGTAAGTCAGTCACTTCTTGCCTCTGTAAACACCCCCTCCCCCGCCCCCGCCCTTTCTGGGTAGCCAATGTCCAAGTTGCCCATCCCTGTCCTGTCCTTGTGTGGAGTGGGTGGGAGTGATCCTCACTATAAAGATTTGTTCCCTCTTTTGAGCTACTGCTTCCATAGGTGCAGGTCAGGTTCATCAAATTGTATCAGATTACTCTTTTTCCCTCTTCTGGTTGAGCTCTGACCATACAGCCATTGAAGCCAGGTCAAGTGGGTATTATCTGCAAGTGTGGGTGTTCTTGTGCATATGCCCTCTCTTCTTATCAGCTGGACGTTTCACTCTCCACACTAGTCCTCTGTGGCTATGTCAGTTGACTCTGGGCCCAAGAGTCCCCAGGTCTTGCTACTCTGCTGGCCAGCCAGGTCTCCACCCAGGTTCACAGGAGACTATTAAATGTTGTAGGGCTTAGCTTACAGCTCCACTGCTGCCCTTCCCTCACTTCCCCCTATCAGCAACAAACATGGTCACCAATCAGAGCGTGTATTCCCATTGGGTCCCAGCCTTCAAAGAGGTTTGCCCTGAGGGGACCCAACCACTTGCCTTGATGTCTCCTGGGCAAGCCACTTATTTGTTCTTATAATAATCAGTTGGTCTGCCTGTATTGTTTTGTATTTTTCCTGTCAGTCTTTCTTTCAGGAAGTATCTTCTGTTCTTCTGGCCACTCCAGACTGATCTGCTTGTCCTTTCAAGTGGAAATGTCCCCTCAGAAGATTCTGGATGCTGTTCAGGAATCCACATATGGTCTTGTGTAATACAAAGACTCCGCAGGAAGCCTCCTTCACTGTGTAGCCCCATTTTAGGTATTCAAATCAGTTATAGGCAAAGGACAGGACTTACAAGCTTTCTATGGTCATGTTTCTGGCTATTCCTTTCTCTCCCTCTCAAGTGTCTATTTTATAATGGTATGCCAGGGAAACCAAGATTCAGAAGACAGCCAAGCATCTTAACATTATTTCCCCCCTTTTCCCCATTCCAACCATGTCTCAATCTCTGTATCCCAGATTGTGTATACATTATTTACCTCTGTCCCACTTAGCCCATGCAAACCTGCCTAATTGTTCTCCCCTCTGCTTTGTTCTTTCATTCCCCTCCCCCTTCTTATATATTGCCCTCCTTCCTAGCACTCAACCTATCCTCTGTCTATTCCCTACCCTGTGCTCTACCCTCACCCCACATCCTCTCACATTCCAGAAGCCAGCGAAGAATCCCCTCCCCCCCCCACTTTAGTACGGGTTCTTTTTCTTAGTCTTTTACAGTAGTGGGTCCTATCAGCCTGCAGATTTAATAAGTATGCCAAAAGAATACAAGCCTGTTGTACACTTTTCCTGATTTTAAACCATTCAGTGTCCCCTTTTTTTGTTTGAATGAATGCCTCTTGGTCTACATATAAGTTCCTCATGAGAACAATTAAGTGTCCTGGAATACTTATACTCTTCATTGTGATCCATAGCTTTTCATGATCCACACAGTTGAAAGTCTGCGTAGTCAATAAAGTACTGGTAAACATCTTTCAGATAGTCTCTGCTTTCAGCCAAGATCTATCTGATGTCAGCAATGATGATCCTAAGTGTCTTCAATTTTTATCACTCTTTTTTCTTCTGATCAAAGAGAGACCAATAGTTGCATCTTAAATGGCTTCTCATGAGATTTTAGGATTCCACAAAAGAAGGTTGTAGAATATTGTCTTTGTGGACTATGCTACAACAGTTGACCATGGTGTCCCCCCGAGACTATGGTCCTGAGCTCCCAGGTCCAGCACTTGATTCCCCCAAGTTTTTTTGGTAATGTCTAAGACGATTTCATAATTATGTCCCCTGTGTGGCATTCTAGGACAAGCACTCGACCATAGGGTCAGTTAGAACCACAAGGTTGGTGGTTCAAATGCACCAGTCGCTCCTCAGAAACCCTATACAGGGTTAATGAGAGTTGGCACTGACTCAGCAGCACTTAGTAACAACAGCATATATATAAAGGATTGGTATGATTTTTGTATATGGGTGGTGCTCTGAGTTAATGCGCTGGACTGCAAGGTCAGTTTGAACCGCAAGGTTGGTTCATAACTACCGGGTCACTATGGGTCGGCACTGCCTTGATGGCACTTAACAATGATTTATCTTTGCTGCAAATATATCCATGTATATATTGTGAGTTAATGTGCTGGACTGCAAAGTTGGTTTGAACCACAATGCGCAATGTCAGTGGTTCAAGCTCACCAGTCACTCCTTGGAAACCCTATACAGGGTTGTTATGGGTTGGAACTGACTCAACAGCACTTAACAACTATATATATATATAGTCTCACTATCCTCACTTCCAAGGAACATTCAGACTGTACTTCTTCCAAGACAGATTCAATTGAAATACCATGGTGTGGGTCAGGTACACCTTGGTTCTCAAAGTGATATCTTTGTTCTTGAACACTTTAAAGAAGTCTTGTGCAGCAGATTTGCCTAATGCAATACATCATTTGATTTCTTAACTGCTGCTTCCATGAGCATTGATCATGGATCCAAGTAAAATGAAATATCTGACAATTTAAATTATTTATCTGTTTATGATGATGTTTATTCATACAGTTGTATTTGTTTCCTTTATATTGAGTTGTAATCCATACTGAAGGCTGTAGTTTTTTATCTTCATCAGCATGCACTTCAAGTCCCCTTTGCTTCCAGGAAGCAAGGTTGTGTTATCTGTGTAGCACAGACTGTTCTTGAGTCTTTCTCCAATCTTTATGCCATTTTCTTCTTCACACAGTCTAGCTTCTCAGATTATTTGCTCAACATACAGACTGAATAAATATGGTGAAAGGATACAACTGTGACACAGACCTTTCCTAATTTTAAACCACAAAGTAATCCTTGTTCTGTCCAAATGACTACCTCTTGTTCTATATACAGATGCCTCATGAGCACAATTAAGTGTTCAGGATTCCCATTCTTTGCAGTGTTATCCATAGTTTGTTATGATCCGCACAGTCAGATGCCTTTGCATAATCAATGAAACCCAAGTATCTTTCTGGCATTCTCTGCCGTCAGCCAAGATCCATTTGACATCAGCCATGATATTAATTTCACATCCTCTTCTGAATCCAGCTTGAATTACTGGCAGCTTTTTAGAAGTGCTGCTGCAGCCATTTTTAAATTGTGTTATTAATGATAACGTTTGAGAATTTCTGAATCAGTTTGTTTAAACATTTCAATTGATAGTCTGTCAATTCCAGGAGTCTTGTTTTTTGTTAATGCCTTCAGTGCAGTTTGGACTTCTTCCTTCAAAACCATCAGTTCTTGATCATATGCTACCTCCTAAACTGCATGAACATCAACCAATTATTTTTGGTACAGTGACTGTGTATTCCTTTTATCTTCTTTTGATGCTTCCTGCATCATTCAATATTTTGTCTGTAGAATCCTTCAATATTTCAAGTCGAGGCTTGAATTTTTTTCTTCAGTTCGTTCAACTTGAGAAATGCTGAGTGTGTTCTTCCCTTTGGGTTTTCTAACTCCAAGTCTTTGTTAATTTTATTAAAATACTTCAAAATCATCTTGAACTATCTTTTGAAAATTTCTATTCAGCTCTTTTACTTAATCATTTCTTCCATTTGCTTTAGCTATGTTATGTTCACATTTCAGAGTCTCTTCTGACATCCGCTTTGTCTTTTCTTTCTTTCCTGTCTTTTAAATGATCTTTTGTTTCTTCATATATAATGTCATTGATGCTACCCTACAATTTGTCTGCTTGGTCATTAGTGTTCAACGCATCAACTCTGTTCTTGAGATGGTCTTTGAATTCAGGTGAGATATACTCAAGGTCATATATTGGCTCCCAAAGCTTTCTCTTTGGCTCTCCCACTGTAGGAGGGGAATGAAATTTTGTCATTTCCCCAACCTGACCATTCACATACTTAGTGCTTAAAAATCATTTTTTGTTGTTGTTTTATTTGAGTCTGCCGTTCAAACGGACCCACAGGTCATGCACACAGTTAACATGCTGAAAGGTTAGAGGTTTGAGTCCACCTAGTGTTTTCCTGGAAGAAAGGACTGGCAACCTATTTCTGCCAAGTCTGTTGCTTCACACCCTATGCGTACAGTTCTGCTTTGACAGATAGTGTCATCATGGTCTGATCTGTCTCCTCTTCATTTTCTCCTCTGCCTCCTTCAGAGAAGAAAGAAATAGAAAACAGAGGCTATCTGCACACCTTGGGTCAGAGCCCAGGAGGTTTGGATAATGATCCAGACACCTCCTTCCATCTTCCTTGAAGACCTGAGAGAAAAGGAGTTGGTTGCATAGTTTCTAAGGAAAAGAAATCAAGAGAAGGCCTCTACCTACAGAAGGGGTGGTCAGGAGGGCAGAGCCTGCAGATCAGGCCTCATTCACCCTCTATTCCTAAAGGACACCTCCTTCCTGGGGACTGAGAAAGAGAACAGGGCCACAGTTGACCACACAGACCATACCAGTCCACCTGGCCAGAGCAGTAGTCCTTGAAAACCGGAACCAGAGGAACCACATCAGCTGTCCATACCCATTGATAAGAAAGCCCCTCACTTGGAGATCCACAAACTAGAGGCTCCACTTCCTGGTACATAGGGTGAAATTCCTAGTGCTCTGGTGGAATGCTAGGGGTTCTTCCCAGGTCACTCAGGATGTAGGCAGTAGGGGGAATGGCAAATGAAAACATTTAATCTGAGCCCTCTGCTGTTCTCTGCTTTGCATAATGGGCTTCTTCAAAAGATTCTGTTTGAAGAAAGGGTTCAGCTACTTTTAAAATAGGCAAATCATAGATCTAAGACTAGCAATATTCGCTGAGTAGTTTGGTTAATAATCCTTAGGGAATCCACACATGGTTAAGTGTTGTGTATTTTTCAAAACGATTCTCGGGCCTTTCCAGTAAATATTCCTTTTTTAATAAATAGTAACCTCGAGGGAAGGAGAACTAGTGGCACAGTAGTTTAAGCACTGGCCTGCTAAGTACAAGGTTGGCAGTTCAAACCTACCAGCCACCTAAGGCTGTCTGCTCCTGTAAAGATTTACAGCCTCTGAAACCTTAGGGGAAGTCCTGATGTGGTGCTACCGGTTAATGCGAGGTCAGTTTGAACTGCAAGGTTAGCAGTTCAAGTTCACCAACAGCTCCTTGGAAACCCTATGCAGAGTCGGAACCAACTCGACGGCACTTCATAAAAACAGAAGCAGTTCTGCTCTGTCCTAAGAGGGTCACTAACAGACACAGTCCACTTGATGGCAATGGGCTTGCTTTAGCGTAGAGGAACAGAGGCTGCCGAGTCTGGACAAGTCCCAAGGATGGAGCCAATCATTCATTCTTTCTGTCTCCTCACACTATCTTCCTCTGACGGCTGTGGACCCCATAAGTCTGCCTGCCCTGCCCTGCCACCACCTGAGGTAGTACCTTGGTGCTCTGGGCCAGACTTTATGCTATTAATCTCAGCATGCTGGTGTTGGGGAGAGGTGTGAAGCCCCACTCTCATTGCTGATCCGGGAAAGGGAAGGGACCTCTGAAGAGGTCATAGAGCCCCAGGACCTTCCCACTTTCCCTCTTCACTTACTTAGTGCTTTGAGGGTTGGAACCTAGAAGAAGGAGATCCCTGAGACAAAAAGAGGGAACGGGGAACCATACTTTACCAGAGAACTTCCAGAGATTCAAGCTGGATTCAGAAGAGGCTGTGGAACAAGGGATATCATAGCTGATGTCAGATGGATCTTGGCTGAAAGCAGAGAATACCAGAAAGATGTTTACCTGTGCTTTATTGATTACGTAAAGGCCTTCAATTGTGTGCATCATGACAAGCTATGGACAACATTGCAAAGTAGGAGTATTCCTGAACACTTAATTGTGCTCATGAGGAATCTGTACCTGGACCAAGAGGCAGTTGTTTGAACAGAACATGGGAACACTGAATGGTTTAAAATTTAAAAAGGTGTGCGACAGGGTTGTATTCTTTCATCATACTTATTCAACCTGTATGCTGAGTGAATAATCCAAGATGCTGGGTTATATGAAGTTTCCTTCATAGTGGCATCAGGATTGGAAGAAGACTAATTAACAGCCTGCGATATGCAGATGATACAACCTTGCTTGCTGAAAGAGAAGAGGACTTAAAATACTGGTGAAGATCAAAGACCATAGCCTTTGGTATGGATTGCATCTCAATGTAAAGAAAACAAAAATCCTTACCAATGGACCAATAAATAACATTCTTATCAACAGAGAAAAGATTGAAATTGTCAAGGACTTCATTCTTCTTGGATCAACCATCAACACTCATGGAAGCAGCAGTGAAGAAATAAAACAACGTATTGCATTAGGCAAATCGACTGCACAAGACCTTTTTAAAGTGTTGAAGAGCAAAGATGTCAACTTGAGGATTAAGGTATGCCTGACCCAAGCCATGGTATTTTCAATAACCTCATATGCATATGAAAGCTGGACAGTGAATAAGGAAGATCATAGAAGAATTTATGCATTTGAGTTATGGTGTTGGAGGAGAATACTGAAAGTGCCATGGACTGCCAAAAGAATAAGCAGATCTGTGTTGGAAGAAGTGCAGCCAGAGTGCTCCTTAGAGGCCAGGATGGCCAAACATCATCTCTCATACTTTGGACATATTATCAGGAGAGACAGTCACTGGAGAGGGATATCATGCTTGGTAAGGTCAGAGAAAAAGAGGAAGACCCTCAGCAAGATGAATTGGTAAAGTGGCAGCATCAATGGACTCAAGCATGGCAATTGTGAGGTTTAGCCCAGGAGCGGGCAGCGATTCAGATTCATTCTGTTGTGCATAGGGTAGCTATGAATCATCAACTCGATGGCACCTAATAACAACAACAAAGCCTTGTGTGGCACTGTACGATAAGCACTGGACATTAAGGTCAGTTTGAACCACAAGGTGTTCGGTTCAAACCCACCAGCTGCTCCTCAGAACCCTATATAGGGTCATTATGAGTCGGAACCGACTTGATAGCATTTAACAACATCCTGGGAAAGGCTGTGTCTAAGGTTGGTTCCAGGTTGAGCACTGGGATGCTGGGGAGTGGAGAAAGCAGGAACCAGCCAGGATGCCTAGGCCCAAGACTTCCCAGAGTCTGTAGGCTTTACCTGCCCCTGTCCACCCGCGGACCTCTCTCCTCAGGGCACCTACTTCCAGTCTCCCCACTAATGGTCTGCTTTCCTCCGCCTTCTGTCTTCCTTACAGACACTGCTTACATCTAGCTCTCCACAGATTCCTCCCCAGCTCTGAGCACGTACCCCGGTGCGCCTGTGCCAGAAGCCTGAGTCCTCTAGGGGGCGGCAGAGAGCACACAGGCGGAGCAACCAGACTTTCATGTTGGAGATTTAATTTTTCTCTCTGAATTGTTAGGTACCCTTGGAACAATCTGTTGCCCCTCTCTGAGCCTCATTTGTACATTTGCTTTTTGCAAAGATGACTTACAGGCCCCTCCCTGACAGACACACAGCTGCAGCAGTGCACTTGCAAAGACTCCAAGGAGGAAGTTGGAGAAGTGAGTGCTCAGGCTGCTTGGGGAAAAGTGTGAGAGGAAAGCTACGGGCAGGACCCGCCAGGTGTGTGTGCTGCGGTCAGGGGTTGCACAGGAAGCTGAGCATGGGCAGATATGACTCAGCCCCAGTTACCCGCAGGACAGCAGACCCAGTAGCCTGAAGCAGGCCAGGAAAGCATTGTTGATGGGCGCAGTTGCCTGGGACACAGTCCCTGGCGTTGGGACCTAGGAACCAGAGAAAGCTGCGCGCCTGGAGGAGCCCATTAATCCCCTCCTCCCTCCTCCACCCTTGTCGGTTTTCTGAGCTCTGCTTGACTTTAGAACTAATAGATTTGGGATTTCTCTTTGTGAAAAAGTACAACCCCAGAGGACGAGAGCTGCAAAGGCTTCCTCTCTAGCCCACCCATATACCCAGAAACCAACACCCGCTCTCCTCTCCCTGGGGAGGTTGGAGTTTGAGCCTAGGGGAGGTCTTGCCCAGGATAGCTGGGGAATCAGGGAGCCTGGAGGGGTGCTTCCCAGAGCTGCACTGGGAAGCCCAGAGGGTTTATTTGGATTTTTTAATTATCATTTTTACTTTTTTCCTCCTTATGAAAAAGTTTTAATATACACAGTAAATTAAGCCCAGAAAAAAGGGAAGGGGGGCACATTTCATCTTTAATCTATTTACTTCTGAATATTTAACATACAATTCTGGCACCAATCACCAAATTTAACTGGAAAATTACTCACTAATCTGTTTGCTTATTTGGAATAATTGGGTCGGCTGCCAGCGCCAGGATCCCCCCCACCTCCTGTTTAATATCTCAGTTAGTAGTCCAATTTCAGCTTGGCGGCATAATTACTCTGACAGAGCTGTAGCCACGGGGCCTGTGAGTGGGGCTGCTTTTAAACCGTAAATTATGAAGGATTAGCATTTATGAATTTTAAATCAGGGCTGGGGTAGGAAACTCTAAAGCTGCTTAACGCTGGGGAACAGCAGCCTCCACTCAATAGCAAAAGTCGTAACCCTTCCGCTCCCAGGATGGGCCATGGGACTGGGAACCTGGGTGCAGGGTGTGGTGGCCAGGGGTGTGAGGACACAAGGTAAATGGGGGGACACTGAAGCAATGATGAAGCCACTGGGGGGTAGATAGCCTGGGTGATATGGAGCAGGGGGCTTTGATCTATCCATATCCTCATTGCCTTAGAGAGAGTTTGCAGTGATGCATAGAAGGGTCTCTACCTCTCTCAGATTCCGGCCGCTCTGTGCTGGAATCTGCCTTTGTGCCTTTCCATGTGCCTCTCTAATAGGCTGGAGAAAAATTACCAGTGCTCTCTCAGGTGGGTCTCATGGTTGCATGGACCCAGCTTTGATATTAGATGGACATTAGGCTGCTAACCTCAAGGTCAGCAGTTCAAAACTACCAGTCATTCGTGGGAGAAAGATGAGACTTTCTGCTCCCGTTAAGATTTATAGCCTCGGAAACTCTATGCAGGGTCGCTATGAGTCAAATCCAACTCCACGGCACACCACCACCATCACCACCATGCTCCTTATTGAAGTCCTGGTATGGCGCTGTAGGATGAAGCATTGAACCAAAAGGTCAGTTTGAACCACAGGGTCGGCAGTTCAAACTTACCAGTTGCTCCTTGGAAACCCTATACAGGGTCGCTATGAGTTGGAACCAACTGGACAGCACTAAACAACAGCAACATGCTCCTTATTAGCTGTGTGACCTTGGACAAGTCACTTAACCTTTCTGAGTCTCCATCTCATTCATAGTGGTAATGGAATACAATAATTCCTACTCTACAGGACTGCTGGGAGACTTTAGTGAGATGAGGTAGATGAAGTGCCAAGTGCAGTGTCTGGCACATGGCAGGTATTTATCAGATCAGCTCCATGGTTTTTGGGATCTCCCCAAATATAAGTCAGTACCCTGTGCATACTGCCCTCTCTCTGCCCCTCGTCCCTCACAACTTAGGGGAAACCTCAACCTCTGACCTTGAGACCCAACAAGTTCTCCAAGCCCGGCTCCTTCGAAGGGTGACCCTCTATCCAGGTATCTGTTTTTCTGCCACTCAATCTCACTTTACATTGAGTGAAGCATTGCTGGACTCAGGACATCATTGACCTCTAAAAGCACCCACTCTAGAGCCAGGCCAGCTAGGTTTGAAGCCTTGCTCTATCATTTACTAGCTGGGTGACCTTGAGCAAGTTACTTAGCCTCTCTAAACCTCAGTTTCGAAATCTATAAAATGGGAATAATAACAGTAATATCTGCATCATAGTATTGTTCTGAGGATTTAGAGAGTTAGTTAACACACAGCAAGCACTAGCTATGCTCTTGTTAGGTGCTGTTGAGTTGATTTAGATTCTTAGTGGCCCCATGTGACAAAGTCCCTTTATGGGAGCAGATCTCCAGGTCTTTCTCCCTCAGAGTGGCTAGGTAGATTTAAATGGCTAACCTTTCAGTTAGCATCAGGTACCTTACTAGCATTGCTAGTTATTATTATTCATTATCCTTATGAGGGAGATGATGTGGCCTGTGCTGGGGGACCTGCCAGCTCTGAGGCTCCAGGCTGATGGTCCTGGGCTTGAAGCATCACAGGTCACCTATAAGAACAGAAGGAAGAAGGCAGGAGCTGAGGAAATTGGACAAGGTCCCCTGGAACTATTCTGAGAATCAACCTGGACCTCATTACACTGTGTTTGGGCACTGAGCAGTCCCTACAGAGATCAGACATTTCCCTGTCCCTGGTGCCAGGGCAGATCCCCAGAGTTTAGGCCAGCTGTGGAAGCAGTGGAAGTTGGAGGGTCAGAGGAGCAAGCACAGGGACTGCTGAGTCCTAAGAGACCTTCTGTGTGGGTCAGTTCTCCTTCCCAAACTGGCCAGGGTCTCTGTCTTCCAGGTTCCCAGGCTGAGAAAGCCCAGGGCAGGAAGAGTGGGAGACATCCAGGTCTCCCAGCATGCAGGATGAATGGTTGGACCAGCCAATGTTGGACCCAGAAGCCTGACTTCTAAGCACTGCCCTTGCTGCCCCTAGCCTGCCTCAATGCTCTTGAGTCTTCTGTCTTAGCCTATCATATGAGCTTCCATTGCCTTCTGTACATCTTCTGGCAATTCGCTGCCCCTTCTGGACCTCATTTTGCACATCTGTAAAAGAACAGGAATTTGGGGGTTGGGAGCTACACCTCTAAAACTCCCTGTCTAAGGATCTCTGGTTCAAGTTCATGGCCTGCTAGTTCAGTGGAGTGGACACAGCATGTCCTCTCTCCACTGCAGAGGAGGCCCTACATTCCTACCTATAGGTCCAGGATGGGTGGAGTTAGACCTTATGGGACATTCTGGATGGATTTGACCATCCAACAGTATCTATGCCCTTAGATATAATGACAGACCAGTTCCCTTGGCATGGACTGGTGTCCCAGGGAAATGCCATAGCCCAAGGGGCATCCTTCTCACACTAATAATAATCCTCTTCTTAAAAATAGCCTGCATGGTAAGTTTGCTTCTGGAAATAGATTAAATATCCCCTTCTTTACCTCCGTGTACCCCACATGCACCCCAGATCATCTCCAGCCATACTGACCCTTGAGAATCATGATTTGGAGGATAGAGCAAAGGGGGAAGAAACTGCAGTGGCGGCTGCAGTTTGTGCACGTCCAGGCGGGGGAAAGGCTGTGTTCCCAGGGGCCTCACAAGATTTCTGGCACTGCTGCTCTGCAACCACGCTAGGATGCTTGATGGATGGGAAGTGCCCGGTTTGTCGAGTCCTTGCTGGGCTTTGTGATAACTCATTATATTTCTTTCTTTACAAATTGCCCCATTAGCACTCCCGAATTGAAAGGAATCATAAAGCCAGGAGCATCCCAGCCTGGGCTGAGCCTGGACCATGAATTACCTGTGGAGCAGAGACATGCATTTTAGGGAGGAGGCTGGGGTCAGCTGGCTGGAGCTAGCCCTCAATTCTGCAAGGGAAGTGGGTTTGTTTTCTTGAAACCCAAGAGAATAAAAGAGTTCCAACCAAGTCCTGCTGGATTTAAATAGCAAGATCTGCCTCGCTGCTCATTGGCTTTCAAGCTAGGGGCTCTGATCCCTGTTTGAGGGGTTAAACTCTAACCCCATTAAGCCATTTATGGAAAGCTGACCACCAGGGAGGAAGGCAGTCCCTCCTATCACAGCCTCCCTAAACCCCACAGATTCTGAAATTGGTTGTCACTCTCAGTCAGAGGATTCTAAACAAGTAGGAGCTAATCCCCTCTGTTAAGGAGATACTTATTTTGTCTGAAAAACTTCAAAGAGCCCATGACAGACACTCAAAATCAAAATTAGCATTCCAATGAGGATTTAAAAAATAATAATTCTTACAGTTCTGCTGAGGAGAGGAGAGGTGACTGGCCGATAGGCTGGGAGAGCTAGGTGGGAGTGAGCGCCTTTCATCTGCCCACCCTGAGGAGCTCTTGAGGTCTGCCCTGCCAGCTAAGATGCTGAAAGTCCTCTCCACAAGGGGGCAGAAGCTAGGCCCTCCAGGCTGGGCAGGGAATGGCTGCTGCCCCAGAATGCTGTGCAGATGAGGAGCCCAAGGCTTAAGGATGACTCTGGTCTCCCAGGGTGACAGTAGCCCGCAGCAGCTGAAGTCAAGCCTCTGCCCTCCAGGGTGGGCTGCATCTCAGGGTGGGGTTTCCAGTCAGCCTGAAGACTGCAGCAGTGGTCTCTGTTCAGAGATGCTGGCAGGTGCCCAGGAAGGCAGGTGAGTGGCAGAGTGTGGAGCCCAGCTGCATTGCCAACATAGCTGCCCACATCATGGCTGCTTTGGGGAGCTGTTGCAGAGCCCTAACACTGCTCTTGAGTTCCAGCAGTCTTTCCTCTGGGACCCAGTGACCCTTCACCCAGGTCTGACTTTTCCCTTTGATGGACACTTCCACCCAGGCCAGCTTCACTCTGCCCTACTCCACCCCATAACTGAGACCACTCAAGAGTCCCACCTTCCTGTTCTAGTTTCCAGATTCCTAGGCCAGGAGGAGCCACCCATCTCCAATCAGGATGCACTTTCCCCCAGTCTTTGTGGCGCTTTCTTTTCTGAAAGCCTTCAGGTGTCAGCAGGGATCCCTGGACCAACTCCCTCACTGGCTCTATTGGCTGCCTGGGCTGCCAGGTAGCAGGACCCAGTCCTCACTGATCCCTCTACCTCCCTCCAAGGCTGCTCCAAAAGCAGATTCTGCCCATTCACTAACACACGTCTTCAATGTCTAGACCATCACTGTCTCTGGCTCCATGCTAGGCACTGGAGCACAGGGGCTAGACCATGCTCAGGAAGATTTCAGCCAAATGGGATGTGTAGGTCAATCATAGATTAAAGGCTGTGGGCCTTTGACAGAGGAATCAGATAACTCTATCTGGGGGGTCCATGAGGAGTTGGGTCTCAAAGCTTCAGTCAGAAGTGATCAGGTAGACAAAAGAACAAAGGAAATAGCATGTACAAATGCAAGTAGGTCAGAAGGACCTGGGAATGAGGGAGGACCCAAACTCATAGCTTGGCCAACTCTGATATCCCTTCCTGTTCCTGAGCTGGGTTTATGAAGAACAGTTGGACCTCGTTACCTGTTCTGGTAACAACACTGGACAGCACAGTGTCTGGCATATAAACTTCTGAGAGAGAAAGAAGGAAGTGCCCAAAAGATCCCTCTTCTGTTTGCCAGTGGCAACCCTAATCACCAATGAGAGAGACCTCTGAAAGCATTACCTCATCCAGAAGAACAGTCACTGGTTCCTGGTCCTAGAAAAGCCGGACCAAGATTTCTAGAAGTCCCAGCTTTGGCCACTAACACCTTCCTGAGGCAAGTCTCGTCTCTCTTGAAAACTGATTCTGTTCAAAGCACTTTCCCATGTTATACATTCCTAGAACATTCATGCTCAGAGACCAAGCAGACCAGTGTAGTCCAACAGAAACACAATGCCAGTCACATACATATATGTTCCCACCAAAGGGTTAGCTGTTTTAACCCATCAACTGCTCTGAAGGATGAAGACATGGCAATCTGCTTCCATAAGAATTACTGTCTATTGGCTACCTAAAATGGGGCG
>NW_006408737.1:829875-865661 GCF_000296735.1 Chrysochloris asiatica
ATGCCACGTCTTCTTCATAGAACCCAGCTTCTCAGATTATTTGCTCAGCATACAGGTTGAATAAGTATGGTGAAAGAATACAACCCTGTCATACACCTTTCTTAATTTCAAACCATCCAGTGTTCCTACGTTCTGTCCTATAGGGTTGCTATAAGTCAGAATCAACTCAATGGCAACAGGTTTTTAGTAGCCACATTAAAACAGGTGAAATGAATTTTAATAATATATTTTATCTAACACAATATATCCAAAATATTTGTTGTTGTTGTTAAGTGCCGTCGAGACAATTCCGACCCATACCAACTCTATATAGGGATTCCAAGATGCAACTGGTGTGCTTGAACTGCTGACCTTGCAGTTCAAACGACTTTGCGTCTGGCGCATTAACCCATAGCACCACATCAGGACTCATTTCAACATGTAGTCAAGATAAAAAATTATTGGGATATTTTACATTCTTTAGAAATGCAAACACATCACATTGTAAGTGCCCAATGACTAATGGCTATTATGCTGAATAGTATAGACACCAACACACTGGGCCTACAGATGAGAAAACTGGGAAGTAAGGAAACCTACTTGCTCAGGCCACATGCAAATCAAGCTGTGAGTTTAAGGCCCCTAACTCTAGCTCTCTGCCCTTCCACTACCCTGCTGGGGCCTGAGGGGGCTCAGAGCCCTGAGACAGAAAAAGTTCTAGGCTATAGTGAAAGGCTGCCAGCATGTGCTGGGTCTACTGTGATCCTACATTAGTATGACCTTGGGAAAAATCCTGTTCAGAAGCCCTTTCTGCACCCAAGTTCCTAAAACCCCAGGTGTGGTTCTCCTGTCTGGGTGAATAGCCCAGGTAGCAGATATCCCAGCAGCCAGCCCTTCCCTTTTTCCTTGCAGGCATTCCAGACTTTTTTGTGTGAACAGATGAACTGGGTCAGCTCTTGGACTGAACTTGGACAGGAAAGGTGACCTGAGTCCTGCTCACTAAAGCTGGGAAGCCACAACTGGAGAAAGGAGCCAGTCTGTCTCCTGGGCCAAGGTTGGGAGGCAGCCTGCAGGGCCCTGCAATCTGCAGGCAGGGCCTAACTGCCTATTGCCTCCATCTGGCCACTAAGCCCTGGTGCTGTAATGAGCATGGCTCAGAGGAGGCCTCCTGGCAGCCTGGCCTTGTTCTCATTGTCCTGTTCCCGCCCAAATGCACCAGGCCCAGGCCTCAATTGTGATCAATGGGCCGAGGGTGTGCTGACGCGTCACTTTCATCTTTTCTCAAGCCCTGGTGTTTGAACTTCTCCAAGCAAGCGGCCTTCCCAAACGGGCTTGTCTTCTAAGAAGGCAGCCAATCTCCTTTTCCTTGCTTCCTAAGCAGGCCGATCCTGAGAGTTATTGAGGCACAAAAAAAGGAGACGTTCAAAGGCAAATCTAAATTACCATCCTCTTCAAACTGGGGAAAAAGTCTTATTAAGTCGCCTGTGCGTGAATCCCGGCCTATTTCTGTCTGCAGACCTTTCTTTCTTTGTGCCACATAAATGGACACATCTTATTGATTTTCTTTCAACCTGGATCACCTCCATTGCTGTGAATATGGCAGACAAATAGCCTCCTTCCTTCCCTGTGGGACTGAGGAAGAATGGAGGTGGCAGGCGGAGTGGCCCAGCAGGATGGAGGACCATGCACCACTGTCCTTAACCCCTTGGCTGTGCCTCCCCAGAGCCAGCATTTCCTTGGGGGCACCAGGGGATTACTGTGGGCCTTCAGATTGGCTGTGGGGCTGTGGGGCCATGAAGTATCCTGAAGCTTCAAGTCCAGTAGACCTAGGCATAGACAACAGTGGGGCCGGAAGACAATTCCTAGGGACCCTTGATCTCTCTTGCCTCTGAGCTCAGCCTTTCAATATTCTCCTCTAACACCATAACTCAGAAGTATCAATTTTTCTATGGTCTTCCTTATTTACTGTCCAACTTTCAAATGCATATGAGGTTATTGAAAATACCATGGCTTGGGTCAGGCGCACTGTGCTCAATAAATAATTGTTCAACAAACAACTATGACAAACCAGAGTCTGTCCTGGACCTGGCCTCAGACTCCAGTCACCAGCCTCCAGAGGGCACCACACAAAACTTCCAGACTGGATTCTTCCCTCTGGTTAGCTGGAGTTCTCAGAAAAAGGGTCCGCATCCTTCCCTATGCCTGCAGTTTGACCTGGACACTATCTTCTCAGCTTTGGCCTCACAATGAGTGAGTGATTCCTATGCTCAGGATGATGCCTCTGATCCCACAAGAATTCTCCTGCTGGTAGCAGGCCCCTGGGTGAGGATTTTTCACCTGCCACCAGATTCTGCTGCCCAGGACAATGTCACACAAATGCTCTGGACCTTCAGCTTCCCTCCCCATGCAGCTCCCAGAAGACAAGCTCTTGGGTTCCCTCCCATCTCCCAGGTCAGACCAAGTGGGTCTCCTGCCCTGCAGCCTGCCTGGCTTCGCTGAGCTGACTGCAGGGAGGGTGGTTGCCTTCTGCCCTCTATCCTGACCAGAGCCAGCACCTCTCCCCAGTCACCGCTTAACTGGTCTCTTGGCCCCTAACCCTCAAGCTTGGCCATCAGAAGGCTGTGAGGAAAGGTGCTAGGACACAGCAGTGGAAGATCTCCCTAAAAGATCTGATCCTTTGTCTCCACCCCTCCCCTTCCCTCTAAAACCTCGCATTGTCCTGGGGCCCAGGGGAGAGTGAGGTGAGGCAGCTGCAGGCACACAGTTTAAGGAGGTCTTCACTCTCAGGGTTGTGCAAATGCAGACTCAGCCTTAAAAAGGAATTTCTCCTTAAATCTTGCTGTCCAGAATCCCATCCTGCTAGCCTCACCCAAGTCCTGGCCCTTAAAACCTTAAGAGGAAATCCAGATTCCTAGACTTGACTCTAGGTACCATCACATAGCAGCCCTGGCACTTTTCGGTCTTGTCTCCTACTAAACCCCACCTCCGCCTTTCACCTCAACCACACCAAACCACCTGTTTGGTTTTTACCCTTCAGTGCCCTCTGACCTCTGGATTTTTGCACATTCTTGATGCACCTCCTTTGCCAGTCTTCCTCCTGTTCTCCAGGCCTCATTGGTTGTCACCTTCTTCAGGTAAATCTCTCCAGTCAAGCTGAGGGATTTCCTCTATTCCCAGAGCCCTCTGAGTTCACCTTCACACAGCACTAACCACAGCGCACTATAATGCCCAGCTTATGTGTCCATATTGTCAGCACACTAATCTTTGAGGCCCGGATTTTTCTCCTTATCCAGCCCAAGACCTGGGTTAGCGTAAGTTTTCAGTAGATGTTTATTGAATGAATAAATGAATGAGTGAATGAAAATTATCAGATAATCGGTTCACAGACCTATCAAGAATGGGCTCAATGGCTCCAGCACCAGAGTACCCATCTCAGCTGAGAAACCCCATGCTTCTGCTTGTTGGTGAGAAGCAGACAGACAGATGGAAGCAAGTGAAGCTTAGGAAATCTTTAGGGGAAAGTAGCTCATTTCCAAACGGGAGGACTGTAGGCCGTGGGAAGACAAAAAAATTTCTCAAAATTAAACCAAAGGAGGGGTTTGGGGAGCGATGGGGCTCCGAGGGATTTATTAATGCACGCCTCGGAGTGATTCTTCCTCCTGCAATCCAGGCACTGGGTTAGCACCGACTTCCAAATTATATTTAATTGGACAATTATTCAAACTGAAAAACCTGCGCAGGAAACGAAGGCGGTCCTTAATAAACACCTTGTCTCCTCATCCCCAAACAGGCAAGTCGTTTACTGACCCAAGAGGCACAATTTTGTCTTTGGTAAATTTATTTTGAAGTAATTGCCGACTGCAGGAGTAACCATTTTTCAAAGGGAAACTTGGCTCTAGCCAGCAGAATAATAAATTGTTCCCTGACCCGTGTGAAGCCTAATCCCATTAGAAAGATGTGCGCTTAGAAGTTGGAGGGAGGTGTGCAGAGAGAAGGGGTGGCCCTGCATGCAACCAAGACTCCCTGCTCAAGACTAGCCTAGTGGAGGCTCGAAGGCTCCAGAAGGCCCCTGGGCTGACCAGGGCACAGCCACTGGGACCAGCCTCCCCTTTGTCTACTGGAGGGGCTTCAAGGGCCGGGCTAGGGGTGGGCAGGAGATTGTTACATGGCCAAGAGTCAAAGGAGACGTGATGCCACTGGCCAGTCCTGGAGCCTTTTCCTCCTCCTCCTTTCGCTCCTCCCCGCAACCCTCACCTACCCGCCACCGCTCTGGATCTGGGACCCCGCCCCTCTGCCAGAACTTTCTTCATTTCGAGTTGCCCTGCCCCTGCCTAACTCCTGGGCAGATTTGGCATCTCTTTGCTGCACCTGATGAGGTTGTGCAGGACTGTAGGGCACTAGGCGGGCGCGCATTTCACGCAGAAGGCACGCATGCTTAGACTGCACCTTGTTGAGCAGCTGAGGGCCTTAGGGAACCTTCTTTAATGAATAGAAGTGCGTTTATAAATAGCATATCCATATGCAAATAAGCCCTGCCAACAGCCTGGAAACCGGCTGGTCTCTGATTGCTTGATTTTAAACACCATTTATAAAAACTGGGGGGCTTTTTTCAAGAGAGAAATTAAGGGGTTTCACTTGATTTACAAAGGGATTCCTGTTTGGTTTCCTTTAAAATGTAAGGTCTCTTGTTGTTTCTGGGTGCCACCCAATGGGTACTGACTCACCAGGGACCTTATGCACAACAGAATAAAACACAGCCTGGTGCTGCACCAACCTCACAATCATTGCTACATTTGAACCCATTGCTGTTGCCACTTTGCCAATCCATCAATTTGGGGGTCTTCCTCGTTTTCTCTGACCTTCCACTTTACCAAGCATAATGTCCTTCTCCAGGGACTAGTCCCTTCTAATAATGTGTTCAAAGTATGAGAGATGATGTCTGGCCATTCTGGCTTCTAATGAGCATCTGGCTGTAGGTTTTCCAACAAAGATTTGTTTTTGTTTTGGTGGTCCATGGCACTTTTAATATTCTCCTCCAACACCATAACTCAAATAATTAATTCTTCTGTGGTCTGCTTTCTACTGCTGGCATGACACTGTAGTATCAACACTAGACTGTGAACCATAAGGTTGGCAGTTCAAATCCACTGGCTGCTCTTTGGAGACCCTATACAGGGTTGCTATGAGTTGGAGCTGATTCAATGGCATTAACAATAGCAACAAAATGGTTTTCTTTATTCGTTGTCCAATTTCACATGCATATGAGGTTACTGGAAATACCATGGCTTGGGTTAGACACACCTTTGCCCTCAAAGTGACACCTTTGCTCTTGAACACTTTAAAGAGGTCTTGTGCAGTAGATTGGACTAATGTAACACGTCATTTGCGTTCTTGACTGCTGCTTCCATGAGTGTTGATGATTGATCCGAGAAAAATCATGTCTTTAACAACTTCAATCTTTTCTCCATTTATATGGATGTTACTTATTAGTCCTGTGGTGAGGATTTTTGTTTTCTTTACAATGAGGTGTAACTCATACTGAAAACTCTGGTCTTTGATCATCATCAGTAAGTATTTTAAGTCCTCTTTGTTTTCAGCAAGCCAGGTTGTATATCATCTGCATATCACAGGTTGTTAATAAGTCTTCCTCCAACCCTGATTCCATGTTTTTCTTCATATAATCCAGCTTCTTGAATTATTTGCTCAGCATACAGATTGAATAAGTCTCTGAGTTCTAGGTATAGTGGCTATGTGCCGTGGAGTCAGTTCTGACTCATAGCCACCCTGTATAGGCTTTTCTATAAATCTTTATCGGAGCAGAAAGCCTCATCTTTCTTCCATGGAATGGCTGGTAGTTTCAAACTGCTGGCCTTGAGATTAGTAGCCCGACTCGTAACCACTACAATACCAGAGTTCCTTAGTTCTAGGTATGGTGGTGGTAGTTATGTGCCGTGGAGTCACTTCTGACTCACAGCGACCCTGTATAGGGTTTTCTGAGGCTGTAAATCTTTACGGGAGCAGAAAGCCTCATCTTTCTCCTGCGGAACAGCTGATCATTTTGAACTGCTGACCTTGTGGTTCGCAGCCCAGTTTGTAACCACTATGCGACCAGAGCTCCTTTAGTTCTAGGAATAGTATCATTAAATGCCTGGAAGTCCCTTCTTGGCCTAATGTAGGTTCTATGAAGGCAGAAAAGGTTCTCTGGTGGTTCAAAGGCTCAGAGCTCAGCTGTTAGCTGAAAGGCTGGTGGTTTGAACCCACCCAGCTGCTCCTCCTCAGAAGAAAGACCTAGCCAACTGCTCCCAGAAAGATTACTGTTGTTGTTCGTGCTGTCGAGTTGATTCCAACCCATAGCGACCCTCTTTAGGTTTCTGAGGAGTGGCTGGTGAGCTTGAACTGCTGACCTTGCGGTTCAAACCGACTTTGCAGTCTAGTGTATTAACCCACAGCACCACACCAGGACTTCCCCATAAAGATTACAGGCTAGAAAACCCTACGCTGTCACATGGACTCACTATGAGTCAAAAATTGATGCCACAACACACAACAACAATAAGAAGGCAGGAATCATTGTTTTTGTTCACTGGTGTTCCCCAAGTGCCTCGGGCAGTGGCTAACACAAAATGGTGTTCAACAAATGGACTTTAGAAGATCCTACCCTTGGTGCTGTCTCCTCAGCTACCTTTCTTCTTCTATAAGACTTTAAACAAACCCAAAACCCACTGCCATCAAGTTGATTCTGACTCATAGCGACCCTCTACAGGCTTTCCAAGACTGTCAATCTTTACTCGAGCAGACAACCTCATTTTTCTTTTGTGGAGTAGCTGGTGAGTTTGGCCAACCTCGTGGTTTTTTACTGTGCTGCTTAATGCCTGGAGTCGTGGTGTGGCACTATAGGATAAGCAATGGACTCATTGTCAGTTCAAACCCATCAGCTGCTCCTAGGAAACCTTATACAGGGTTACTATGAGTCAGAACCTACCCAATGACACTTTACAATAATAACAAGCTTAATACATAACCTACAGTGCTACCAGGGCCCCAAAGTAAGGTTTGTTGTTGTTGGAGCAAAGAAGAGTGACAAAAACTAAAGACACGAGTAAACAGTTTGTCCAGTGAACTAGTGGACCACACAGACCTCAGCTTCCTTGGCCTGACACCAGAAGAACTAGATGATGCTCAGGTACTGCTACCAACTGCTCTGAAAGGGGTTACATTAGAAGGTCCTGGAAAGAGTTGGGGGGGAAATGTACAACAAAACTCAATTATAAAAAATATGAGGCTTACTGGTCAGATAGAGACTAATGGGACCCCCCACCCCCACCCCCCGTACCCAAAACTATGACCCTTAGTCACTCTTCAGGTCTGGAACTGAACTCATTTCCATCGCTTGATTTTCAGCCAAACCACAGGTGGGTGTATAAGGGGAACTAATACACTAGAGAAATCTGCATTCAGAATAATCAATCATTTGAGATTTTTAAAAAGGCAGCATCTCCCCAACTTCAAAAAGGTAGGCAAGACATACGAATGGGATCAGGAAACACAGGAGAAAAAGTAGGCTAAGTAATGCTTCATTGTGGGGATTGCAATCAACGGCGTGAAACAAAATATGTATGAATTGTTGAACGGAAAACTCATTTGCTCTGTAAATCTTAATCCAATTCACAGTAAAAAGTTTTTTAGAAAATTAGTAATGTAGAAAGTGAAACTATTTTTAGAATCTTGAAATTGTTACATCTGCAGATCCCATGAATAACAGAAATACAGATCCTGCTTTGTGGAATAATTTTTCTTCTAATAATATAAATTATTGGATTGAAAGAGGAACAAGTGCTTATCACAGTAGATCATTTGAAAATTCACATTAAGAATTTCTGGATGGTGAACTAACAAGGTGCAAAGCTAGTGGGGGAAATTATTAGAGGCAATGGCTACTGTATTCTCCATGAGTAAGCTCTGTATATTGCTTTATAGGCAAACAATTCTACTCTAAATCATTTAATTCTCAATGTGCCATAGATGGATTTAATGGTGGGTGCAACTTAAATATGATTAATAAACATGACAACATTCAATTCACAGAGACAGTATGTTGTCGTATTTAAATCAAAGGCATGGTTTTGACTTAACTCCTGAACTGGAAACAAAACTTAATGAAGAGCATCAGTATTGGAAAGCTGTTCTGCAATGCATTTTTGCTATCCTTGCAGTAATTGCCAAACGTGGACTTCTTTAGGAAGAAATGAAGTGTCTAGGTCCCCACAAAATGGAAATTGGTAGAGTTTACTTGAATTTATTGCTCAATTTGATGCATTTTTAACAGGCCACTTTGGAATATATGCTAACACAGGAAAGGGCAACCCATCATATATATCATGTGAAAAATTAATAAATTTAAGTGATAAAGTTTGACCAACTATTTTTTGTGAAATAAGTATAGCTTGATATTTTAGTTTAAAAATTTCACTCCTGATCACTCATACAGATCAATTTAAGTATTGTTTTAGAATACATATCTCCAATAGATGGAAAACTTGTCAAGCAGTTTATCACATTTACTAGCTTAAAAAGTCATACAGGTAAAGAAACCGCAAATTATGTGAAGGGATCTGAGGACTCAAATGCTGTGCTCCATTCCTGGCTCTTCTTTGATGGTATTGAAATTCCTTTCTTCTGCTTCTGAGAAGGTTCACGCTAGATTTTCAGGTTTTTACAATTATAATTAACTCTGCTAACTGCCACAGTTGGATCCTATCATCCTATCAGTATCCTCTCCCATCTTTTATTACCCAGACCCAGTAGGGCAGAAATGTTTGGTGGAGTTACAGACTATGGACAGAAGAGACACTAGATAATTCACTATCCCACATTTTAGGAAATATTGTTGAAGACGAGACAGAAAAAGAAGACACTAAAAGAGAAACTGAAAACATTGCCAATGAAATGCAAGACACACTATTGTATGTATTTAGATTGGTTGTATGTATTTAGATTGGTTGTATGTATTTAGATTGGTTGTGTGGAATAATATATTGCAGCATATTCATCTCCAAAATTCAGATGTAAATTTAAAAGACACGCACAGATCTCTTCCAGTCATTAACATGGTGTGGGATAGTATATAATATATCCTCTAGCCACAGTCTGTTGGTTGGTTATATGCTATGGAGTCAGTTCCGACCCATGTTGTTGTTGTTAAGTACAGTGGAGTCGGTTCCGACTCATAGCGACCCTGTACAAGGTTTCCAAGGCTGCAAATCTTTACGTGAGCAGAAAGCCTCATCTTTCTCCTGCGGAACAGTTGGTAGTTTTGAGCTGCTGATCTTGAGGTCAGCAGCCCAACACATAACTACTCCTTAGCCATAGTCTGTAACTTCTGCTGAATAACATTCCTGCTCTGGTGGGTCTGGGTAAGAGAAGGGCTGATAATGATAGAATGACATGATTCGGCTGTGGAGGAGGCCGACCTGGTTCATTGTAATTGTGAAAACTTGGAACTTCACAAGTTTTCACAATTACAATTATGTGGGTTTAAAGAAGTAGGAGTGGGGGATCTCACTGCCATTAGAGAAGACGAACTAGTGGCCGGTGGGTTTGAACCTCCAACCTTGCAGTTAGCAGTCCAGCACCACATCAGGACAGGCTATTTCAATGACTTACATACCAACCTTTGCAGATCTGTGTAACAATTTTATTCTTAGGTGAAAACTAAGTTTACAGGTTCATGAAAGATACATTTGCTCATGTAGGCTCTTCTGATGCCATAATAGAAGATAAAATATGTATTTCCCAATTCCTAATATTAATGATCACAAACTGCACAAAAGAATGCTCATTTTTGTCTCTTAAGAGACTCAAGAACTCTCAGCATACAACAATTCAAGAAACACAACTCATTATCCTTGATATATGTGGAAGTAGATACCATTCAACAGCTTAATTATGATGAAATCATTGAATTTGTAAAAGCAGAACAAAGTTTTTCATTGTAACATTTAGAGATGAAAGATCTGTCTAAAATGTCGTAATTTGTTATATATGTTTTTCTGAGTATTAAATTTTTGTTTATGATACCTTTTCATTTGTTCATTTATAATTATAGCATTTATTATGAAACAAGCATCAAAATTGAAGTATGAGCTGTTTAAAGCAAAACTGGTGAAGGTCAATTTTTGTTGTTGTTAGAGATCAACTGAACTTTACATTCACTAACTCATTCTCTTTGTTGTAGAATATGTGGAATATTCTTTTGTAGAAAATGTTGTATGTAATCAAAATTTTAGTATCCCACATCCACTAAGAATTTTATTATTCAGTTCATCTCCTCTTTTAAAATGCCACTTTTGTGTTCAATTGATATTATAGTTGCATTTAAAGAGATGTTACATCATGGATAGCTAACACACACATATAACTCACACATTCCATTCCAATGCCTGAATAAGCAGAAGAGGGGGCAGCACAGATGATCTGTGCTTAGGACCCTCACATGCCCTTATCCAGTCCTGTGTACCAACATTATTTCAAGAGCTTATACCATTGACTTCATTCATCCTTACAACAATTCTATGAAGAATTAACTATATCATCTCAATTTTATATATTGAAAGACTGAGCATAGAGAAGTAATATGCCAAGCATCACATAGCTAGTAAGGGACAGAACTAATATTCAAACCCAGACAGTCTGACTCCAAAGTCTTAACCATTATTGTATATTCATAGGTTTGGATGTCAGTTATAGGCTTTGTTTTCCTCTATCTTTTTTGGGAAGTTGTGGGGAGTGGGGAGGGCATTTGGGTCAATATTTATTTCATCTCCCTTTGTCTGAGAGTGGGACCAAGTCATATAGCTGATTGATGACCTTGGAGGGAGAGTCTGTGCTTCCAGCCCCCAAGGCCCCTACTGCATCGTTAGGATGTTTCAGAACCTCCCTGAGGTACCATTTTCAGTCTCGTCCAGCACCTGAGTTTTTCCTAACATTTCCCATTTTCTCTGGTGTTCCTTTTCTTGTGCCTCACAAAGACCCCCCAAAAACCCCATAAGGGGTGTCTATGAGTTGGAACTGACTTGATGGCACTTAACAACAACATAAAACTGAATAGAACTGCCCTATAAAAAGTTTCCAAGGCTAAAATCTTTATGGAAGCAAACTGCCACATCTTTTTCCCGTGAAGCAACATCACACTTTTGAGTAAACAGCTGAGCACTTAAACCACTGTGTCACCAGGAACACTTACATAAATAGAAGATAATGTACCCAGGGTCTGGCTCAGCAGTGATGCTGTTAAACTTGAGTCGTGTCTTCCTTCCTTCCATAAATGTGTACTGTGTATTGTGGGCCAAGACTTATGCTGGATGCTGGGAAAATGTCAAAAGACAGAATACTAATCTTCATGGAGTTAGTATTAGTGAGAGAGATGGTCAAGAAAACCTATCCATTGTAGAAAACTTAAGAAGGAAGTCCAGGAGTTGGGGTACACAGCCCCTGACTTTATCGGGGTATGTGAATGCAGGCATGATCAGGAAAGACCTCGTAGGACACTGAAGGAGCTTGGACTCCACCAATGTGCTATCAATATAAGGGAGTATTTTGGTCAGATGTGACCTTCTGTAGGATCATTCTTACAGTGAGGAAGGGTGTGAGACTGGAGGCATGGAGACCAAAGAGGACAACTAAATGGTCCAGGAGAAAGAGAGTAAGATCTCCATTGGTTGGAGATAAATGCTTCAAGCAATAGTTAGGAGGTAGCAGTCCCTGGGTGATATAATAGTAGCTCAGCGGCTGACTGGTGTGAGTTCATCCTAAGGTGTCATAGAAGGAACGCTTGATGATCTATTTCTGAAAACTCAACCATTGAAAACCTGATGGTGAAAGTTCTACTGTGACACACAAGGGCCTCCATGAGTAGGATTGGACTTGATAGCAACTAGTGGTGGAGGTGGGGGAAAGCTTTCATTTACTCAGAGACAATTGTGTGCTAGGTATTTGATCTTTGCTTCGTGCGCGTTATCTCCAGTATTTACAGAAATCTTTCTAGGGAAATTCTATCCTCAAACTGAGTAATATGAGAAACATTTAATCAATGGACCATTTCAAAAGAGTGATCAGGGTTAAAAACAAGCAAACAAAAAGACACAACCAAAACTATCAAGAAGAGTGTGGTACCCTAGAGTTAGGGACAGTGAGGAGTCATTTCCATTCCTAGGCCTGACAGGAGATGGGAGGAAGCAGCTACTGGATCCCAGAGAGAGGGTGATCTGTGTGGTGCCATATAGGATATGGTGAGTCCATCATGACCCTGCAGGGAAGGGGAGCTGAGTCAGAACAACAAAGGAAGGCCATCCATCATGCAGGTCATCCTCCTGGGATACAGGGCCAGTGGTCAAGCCAGAGGGTTTGGGGCCTGAATGCAGGAGTGATATGAGAGAGAAGGGATTCTGGCATGGGCATTGGTCGCAGAGTGTGGTACTGTTTTGTGAGATGAAGTCAAAGATAAAGGAGTACAGGATACTTATGAGAAAAGGTCCCTGTTTCTACCCTGGGATCCCCCATGCCTTCTTGGGCTCTGTGACCCTGGGAATGTCCCATCCTGCCCTCCATTTCCTTGTTTCTAAAACAAAAGATCATCAGCTGCATAAAATAGCCCCCCATTACTTCACCATCACGACTCTGGGCTAGACATATGGCCCTATGGAGTCCCGTCTTCCATTGGGGAGCTGTTGCTATTAGTGCTATCGAGTCAGTTCTGACTCATAGCCACCCTGTATAGAGTTTCCAAGGAGCAGCTAGTGAGTTTGAATGCTGATCTTGCAGTTAGCAGTCCAGTGCTTATCCTACAGCACCACACATGGGAAAAGGGGTAGTATTTTTGGAACAGGAGTTATCTGGGGATGTGAAGTACAGTAAGGCCTGATAGACCCGGGAGGTAGCAGGCACAAAATTGCAACCTTTTATACACGCAGATGTACAAAGTTGTAGCTTTTTATTTTCTATCATTCATCTCACCTTGCTCTTGAGCTTCTATTCCTACAGACGACCGGGAAAAGAGTGGGGAAATTCGTTAACTCAACAATTAAAGATATAGCTCAGCCTTTTTCCTGTTTAAAACAGCCTCTTTCAGGTTCATTCAACATCTTTTGCATATTCAGTCTTCTGAAATTCAAACTCCCTATTAAGACAATAAGGAACCCTGGTGGTGTAGTGGTGCAATGCCCACCTGCTAATTGAAAAAAAGGTCGGTGTTTTAAACCCACCGCTCCCTGTGAGAAAGATGTGGCAGCCTGCTTCTGTAAAGATTTATGGTCTTGGAAACCCTATGGGGCAGTTCTACTCTGTCTTACAGGGTCGCTATGAGTTGGCATTTGACACCATGACAGTGGATTTTTTGTTTTTGTTTTATTAGGACTATTTCTCTGTCCTCTCAATACATCTTCATTTTTTTTTACCTCCTCTTTCCTAAGATGGCAGCTGAGCCTAGTGAGGCTCACACTCCTCAGGGTAGCAAGGGGAACAGCTGCTCTTTGGGACTTCAGGGCTCAGAGACAGTGTGTTGCACCAGGACCAGCTCCTGGTGGCCGTAGTCTGTGCCTACCAAAGAGCTGAGTAAACTATGTTAGGCTGTGATAACAAGTTGTCCCTATCCTCAGTGACTTACACTAGTACAGTCTGTCCATCACAGTCAGCTGTGGCTCTACCCCATGCCACCACTGCCTTCACTCCAGGACCCAGACGGACAAAGCAGCCCTGTGGAACCTGCAGCAGCAGGAAAGGACAACTCAGGAGGGTTTCACCTCAGCTGTGAAAGGCTCTGTCCTGGAATGCCACTTCTGCCCACAACTATTTGAACAGAAGCAGTAGGCACCACACACTCCCCCAGGAGTCAGACGCTCAATCCTACTCTGTACTAGGAAGGGGACAGCCCATAATAGTTGGCAAACCACATTAATGACCGCCAAAACAAGGTCGCATCTCAAGGGTCTGCTTCTAAGGCCACATACTCCAGACAACCACAGTGCCTCGATCCCTTCCTGTTTCCAGAGCTGTGACCATGCACAGGGAAGACTAAGCCAACGGATATCTGCTAGGTCCATGTACTTCACATGCCTTATCTCACAGAATCCTCAGAACTGCCCTGCCAGATAAACCCCAAACCAAACCTGCCGCAGTCCATGTGATTCTGACTCAGCACTGCCAGAGAGGACACATGATTATTCCCATTTTATAGATGAGGAAACAGGTTTACAGCAGTAACATGACCCACTAAAAGTCATTCAGCTGGTAAGTAGCAACGCAGGATTTGGATCCAGGATTGCAGTCCCTGCCTCCTTACTCACCTACCTTGTTGCACACTGGGTGGGAACAGGGCCTAGATTCCCATAGCAGGAGACAGGACAGCCAGTGTGTGGGAAGAACAAAATCCTTTCTAGCATCAAACAAACAGCATGATAGAGCTCAGAGTAGGTTGGGCTGAGTTGGCCCACAGGTTTTAAAACAGAGAAGTGTCAGATTACAGACTGCTCCCACTGCTACCCACACCCCTGCCACACATACATTCCAGGAACGTTCAGGAGCTACAACTCACATCTCACTACTCCTGTGCATAGATGTTGGCCTTTTCCAGGTCATTCTCCTCATTCCAGCCACCTTCATCTTTCAGTAGAAGACTCCCAGAATGGCTCTGGCCTTCAGGGAAACCAGAGCAGGAAGGGTCAGGCAGAGAGGGTCATGGGTTGGGTTTAGAGACAACCTCTGCAGGACATGTTTGGATCTGAACCAGGGACAGAGAAGGCCTTGCTCTAGCCCCTGGTGAGGAAGCTGGGGGAAGAGTCAGGAAGGGGCGAGCCAAGGCCAGGAGTGCCCAGTGACATATGTCACAGAGGAACTTTTGCCTAAGTCCTGAGAGGCCACAGGAGTGAGGAGCAGCTGACACAGGGATCCAGAGCGTCCCTCCTAAGATCTGGACCTGGGTCTCCATGAGAATGGGGGTGGGGGCTGCAGCCAAATGGCAGGAATGGGCTGATGGCCTTGGCTGAGAGAACAGAGGGAAGAGAGGAGGGAAAAGCCTTTAGAGCTGGCACCACACTGCACCCCCCACCCCCACCCCCGGGGCCCTTCAGTTTGAGGCTTTTCACAGGGTCACCTGTCCCCGACACCACCATCTTCCCCAAGGAATGGTTGAGACAGAAAAAGGACCCTGGACTCAGGATAGGAAAGCAAGCAGAGCACTGGGCTGGGACAAAGGGAAGAGACTGCAGAGGAGCTGGTGCTGATCCTGGGGTCTTGTCTTCTGTACTAGTACCCCTAAACGAGGCACACTCACCCCAACACACACAAATATTCCCAACCAAACCTTCATCTAGGACAAAATACCTTCCCCTGAAACCCAATTCCTATTCTCTAATCCTGACCTCTCTTCTAACCTCAACTGGAAGTCCCAGGTGACCCCTGATCTGAACCCAATCTTCCCTTAACACCTACCCTAACTGACCCCTCACCAAACTGTGAACTTCACTCTAGCCCTGTCCCTACCTTTAACTCATTCTTCTCTCTTCATCCATTCCCCACTCCCATGACCTTAGTCGTGTGTCAAGCCCAGGAGGGTCACGTGCTTCATTAGGTTCCTGCTGGGTCCCTGGCTGCCCCCTGAGGGCTGCAGGGGACCTCTCAGAGCAGTTGGGCCTCTGACTGGCTCTGGTTGTCCCTGTGCAGGTGATAGATGAGCTCTGGTGTTATCAGCATCGTGGGAGGGATTCTCCAATTTCCCTGCCTGTCACTTCACCATAATTTCTAAAGCACAGTAAGCTGATTCCATCTCTCGACACCATTTGACTCTGTCCCTGGCCCTGCAGCTCCTCAGGGCTGGGACTCAGAAGGGACGGGCAAAGTGCACACTCTTTTCTTCAGAGCTGACAGGCACACTTTGTTGTCTGCAGTCACACTTCCCGCTGGCCTCCACGCGGATACCACCCTGGGCCCCTTGCCTGGCCACAGCAGTCCCAGCTCTCTGAGGCCCTGGCACCATGATGGGCACCCACTCCATCACCTTTTACAGCCTGAAGGGGACAGGTGAGGCACACACTGCCAGGATCTCTGCCCCTCTGGGAAATGACAAAAATCCTACCAGAGGTGCTCAGGGACCCAGGACTGGAACCTGCCCATACAGGCAGGAGGGATATAAGCAGGGCCTGCAGGGGCCTCACTCTCATCCCATCACCTCCAGCATTTGCAACTGTCCCAAGACAAACAGGAGCTGCCATTGTTGTGGCCAAAAGGATCCCACAGGCAGTGGGTAATAGCAGTGGGTCATGGCTTCAGTGGGCACTGAATTCAAGGGGGAATAATTCAGGAACAAGGAGCTCTGGTAGGATAGTGGTTACGAATCTGGCTGTGAACCTTAAGGTCAGCAGTTCGAAACTACCAGCTGTTCCATGAGAGAAAGATGAGGCTTTCTGTAAGATTTACAGCCTCAGAAACCCTGTACAGGGTCGCTATGAGTTGGAACTGACTCCATGGCACATAACCACCACCACCAATTCAGGAACAAGCCTGCTGGTAACAAGGCAGTGAGAGGCTGAGGCTGGAACCTGGCAGGACCAGCTCCCCGGAAAACTGAAAAGATTGAAGGTACAGCCCACCCAGAGGCAGATGTTAACCATGGATGGAACACCAAGGTTTCGACAAAACCCAGCCAAGAGAGGGTGGGTTTTTTAGGTTCTGGAATTTCACCCTGTGCGTGTTGTCCCAGGATCGTTGCCTCAGACTTGAGACACAAGGTGGGTATCAGACCTCAGGACCGGCTCCCTGCAGTGCTGTGGCTCAGATGTCCCAGCCTTGCTAGTGGGGATGGGCATGTTAATGGGGGCATTTCATCTCAATATATGGAACACTTTTCTAACCATCACAACATCCAATTTAAAAGAAAATCGAGGAAGAAGACACCGTATCAACTCGCTACTTGTTTGTGGGCTTTGAAGACTGCCTGTAAAACCTCCTCGGTAATTAAGTAGAATGACTCCATTTTGCCACATCAGTATGGTTATTGCTCCTGGGTGATTGCAATTAATATAAAAGCAGCTTAAGGAAGCCATCATCAAGGCATAATGAGTTTTTAAATATTAATTAATATGTTAATAACCATTCTAGGTTAAGGGTGATTCAAACCTTTTGCTACTAGAGATTATTTCTGCTAGGGACCCAGGAATGCCCATACACTACCTGCCCAACACCACCCTTCCAGTGGGGCTCCCTCGGGAACAACAGCAGAGCAGAAATCAACCCTGTTTTATTAATATCATGTGAGGAACTGATGCCCAGCACAGAACGTGCTCAGAACAGCTGCGCTGGGGCACGTGGAGCACTAGTTCAAAGTCTTCCCATTACTTCCCCTGAATCTAAATGTGCCACCAACACGTTGGGCGTGTCAGGAAGAAAGAGAGAGAGAACTCTCAAGAGAGTCCACTTCCTTAATTGTGTTCAAGATGTCCTGGTGGCTTAAGTGGGTTAAGCATTGGGCTGCTAACCTCAAGATCATTGGTTCAAACTCACCAGCTGTTCTGCTGCAGAAAGACGAGACAGTCTGCTCCCGGGAAGATTTACAGTTTCAGAAACCCAAGGGAGCAGTTCCACACTGTCCTATAGGGTCGCTGTGAGTCAGAATCCGTTTTGAGTTTGGTTCATTGTGTTCTGGCTATTTCAGATAGAGGGGTCTTCTTTGGGGGCTGGGAGGGATCTCAGGTGCCTCCTGGCCCTGCCGTTGTTGTTAGTTGTCGTCACATTGATTTGGACTCATGGTGATCCCGTGTGTACAGAGTAGAAAGGCTCCATAGGGTTTTCAAGGCTGTGGACTTTCAGAAACGGATCATCATGCTTTTCTTCTGAGGTTCCTCCTGGTAGGCCCAATGGCCAAACTTTCAGCTGGTAATTAAGTGTTTAACCATTTGCACCTGGACTAAAATTTTCTGGCATAGTTTTCGAAATTGCATTGAGCTAACTTGAATGTTGATGCCGTTCCCCACCCCAACCCCCCAGTAATGTAGTGGTTACAAATCGGGCTGAAAACTGCAAGGTCAGCAGCTTGAAACTACCAGCTGTTCTGTGGGAGAAAGATGAGGCTTTCTGCTCCTGTAAAGATGTATAGCCTCGGAAACTCTGTACAGGGTTGCTATGAGTCGGTTCCTACTCCATGGCACATAACCACCACCACTACCATCATCACCAAAATTCCAAATAAGACATCAGCCACAGTCCCCAAAAATATTTTCTAGTACCAAATGATGTGACCACTTCAGCAATATCATTCCCGAATCCCAGTGGTGACCCAACATTTCTGTTAGTGGCCATGGGCTACAGCATTGTGATCAAGCCCTGGGCTACGGAGCAGGAAGATAAGCGTTGGGCTTCACATCCACCTTTGATTTTGTGTGTCTTGGGCAAATCAGTTTCTATGGTAGGCCTCAGTTTCTTTCTGCAGAATGGGAATGATTGTCCTGCTGCATTTGCTTCACAAAGTTGTAGAGATAAGTCGAGAGGAACCTCTTTACAAACTGTAGCCTGAGATGCCACCTATAGCCATGCCCCTTCCTGGCTTGTCGTCCATATAGATCAGCTCCCCAGGACAAGATGGCATCAGGGAGGAAACATCCCTGCCAGGCCCCCTCTGATCTGCCTCTTGGAATCCCCACACCTAGCCCCCACCTCCACTTCACCCTCAAGGCTCATCATCCTTCTTAATCGTTCCTCCATTCTTTTTTCCCATCAAGAAGATCCTAAAGCACAGGCCTAACAGGGGCACCTCAGTGTCCAGTTATGAACACATGTGCTCATGCTCAGACCTTGAAACTAAATTTCTTAGCTGATTAACACTGTAGAACCTGAGTCTACAGATAGCCCCTCAGGGACCGTGTACCCCACTCGCAGCCCCACCTAGGCTCAGAGGAAGGCGGTTTGGAGAGAGCATTGCAAGGTATCTTAGTCTTCTCTCCCAATATTCTACCCAGCGGCATGGAGAAAGTCCAGAAAGCTGTGAACACAGGGCTGCCACCTTCTGTCCAGATGGTTGTAAACTTGCTGGGACAAAGGCTGAGCCCTCTCCCACAGAGCAGCAGCTGGGGCCGGCAGAAGCAAGGGGAGTACTGCAGAGCAAGGCACGCCATCAATTAGGCCCTGATTAGTGGGGAGGGGGCCAGGTGGGCTGCTGGCTGAAGCCTTGCTTTCCTAATTGGAAGCTGAGCCTGGCAGGGCCCAGCACAGACTTCACGCGGAGAGAGGAGAGCGCCAGCGCAGCCTGAATGCTTCTAAGTCTCATCTCTTCTTGCTGGTAAAAGAGTAAAGCTGCTTGCTGGGAGCTGCCTGGCCTCCAGGAGGAGGGGGACTGGGCGATTCAGGGCAGTGGCTGCTGGCTAATTGCAGATTCTGATGCTCGAATGAGAATGGGCTCTCTGTAACTTTCCCACACCCTAAATTCCAGGTGTTCAGGGCTTTGAGGCCCTGAGGCCGGCTGGGCAGATGATTCCTAAAGGTTTTGATTTCCAGATCTGTGCCAGGTTGGGAAGGCTAATGGCAGAGGTTGCTGCTCCACCTGTGACTGTGGAACATGGAACTGTGACTGGGGTAATCGAGGAACTGAATTTGTAATCTTCATTTTAATTGATTTAAATAGCCACATGTGGCCAGTGACTGTGATAGAGGACAGCATGAATCTAGACAGAGGGTGAGGAAGGAAAATGCTGCCTGGATTTCCCCCTGGGGCATGAGGAATGCTCTGACTGCCCTCTGGCCCCAGCCTCTCCCCACACCAAATCAGAGCTTTTGTTCCTCTACAAGGTGGGTCTCCTCTAGGTCTCTGCCCCAAGAGCCCCGAGCTCCAATCATCTGGACTTTCAGGAGCAGTCCAGGATTGATTTTCGCAGCACAGCCTCTGGAGCAGGAAAGGACTTGAGTTCAAATCCCTGCTCTGCCACTTACCAACTTGCTACCAGGCTTTTCTGAACCCCCATTTCCCATCTATAAATGGGATAGTAGCACTATCCATTAGGGCTACTATAAGAATGGAATGGCATTAATACAGGTAAAGCATTTAGATCAGTGCCTGGTATATAGGAAGTGCTCAATGAGTCGGAACCGACTCCACGGCACTTAACAACAACAACAACAACAACCATGTTAGTTGTTACTGTTATCATCATCTATCTGTAGCTCACAATTCTCAGTAGCTAGATATAGAAGGCAATGCTGGCAACTCTTTTCTGGAGGAAGACTGTTGTTGTTGTTGTGAAGTGCCGTCGAGTTGGTTCCGACCCATAGCGACCCTGTATAGGGTTTCTGAGGAGCAGCTGGTAAGCTTGAACCACCGACCTTACAGTTCAAACAGCTTTGCAGTCTGACGCACTAACCCACAGCACCACTGGAAGAAGACTTGTTGTTGATGTGATGTGCCGTGGAGTCAGTTATGACTCATAGTGACCCTGTACAGGGTTTCCGAGGCTGTGTGTAGTGGTTAAGAATCAGGCTGTGAACCGCAAGGTCAGCAGTTCAAAACTACTAGCTGTTCCATTAAAGAAAGATGAGGCGTTCTGCTCCCGTAAAGATTTACAGCCTTAGAAACCCTGTACAGGGTCACTATGAGTCGGAACCGACTCCACGGCACATAACAACAACAAATCTTTACGGGAGCAGAAAGCCTCCTCTTTCTCCCGTGGAACAGCTGGTAGTTTCGAACTGCTGACCCTGAGGTTAATAACCCGATTTGTAACCACTACGCTACCAGAACTCCTTGGAGGAAGACTAAAGACCTTGACAAGGAGTTTGAGTCCAGAGCTTCCTCTTGAGTAATTGAGCAAGTGCCAACAGGTCCCACGCTGGGCAGGTAAGAAACTAAACACTGCTCTACTCAATAAGGAAAAGCCCTGGTGACTCAACAGTTAAGCACTTGGCTGCCAACTGAAAGGTTGGCGTTTCAAACCTACCCAGTGGCTTTGTGGTGGAGGTAGGGAAAAGGCCTGGCCAATTGCAACCAAGAAAACACTAGGGGGCAGTTCTACTCTGTCACATGGGGTCACTGTAAATTGAATTGCCTCGGCACACACACCACCACCCAATAAGCCGAGGAGGGGGGCAGAAGGCAGTCCATCCTGACAATTGAGGAAGTATATCCTTTCAGAGGATGGATGAAAATTGAGTGCGGAGGCAGAGGTTTAATGGAATCTGTCCATCAGTAACAGGAAATAATTAGTTACAGACATGAAGCTCACCTACCATACTGGGAACAGAGACAAGAAAACCTAGCCAGCATCCACCCTATCCACTACTGATCATGCTCCTAGCTGTCCTGTGAGATCTGGGAAATAGCCTATGGGCAGCCCTGGAGGCAGGTCAGTTGAAGGGTGGAGAAGTGGGAGACCCCAACCTGCTCCAAAATGAATGTCCTACACCTAGGAGTCACTCCCTTTTTATAAAAGAACTAAAACTTGAAGTAGCAAGCCTGGGAGATTCTGGAGAAATACGCATTGGTAAGAGCTGAACTTCTCCCCTGTGTACCATAATTCTCATCAGTCCCAACCAGGAGTCTGAGGAGCCTGAAGATCCCATTTCTGATGGCTCTGGGAAAGAGGGGCATCCGCTGTAACATAGTTGAGCTGTGACCCAATGTTCTGGGCAATGGGGACTGTCAATGGAGACATACAGCCCTTGGTGAGATTGTCAATGGAACCCAGTGATGACCAGTGATGCCAGGGGAGCTGACCGTCTAAGAGAGACAGGAGCCTGACCTCAGTTTACCACCAGGAGGGAAATGGAGGTCATACAGCTCAACTGCCTTAAACAGAATAAAAATGGGGGCACTTCCCACTTAGAATTCCGGGTGTCCAGGGCTCTGCTGCTCACCCCCACTTTTCATTACCATTCCTGCACAGCACACCTCTCCCCTCCTCTGAGCAAGGCTGCCATCAGACTCATTGGTTCCCAAGTTCTGAAATGAACTCTGCTCCAAGTAATTACAGCTCTTCAAGTTTCCCGTCCTCTGTTTAAAGAATTCGTCCTCTCGCCCTCAATGCCCCATCAGCTCCTTAATTAGCAGCGCTCAGCGCGATTACACATTCTCCGCAGCTCACTGGGTACGGCCCCCCTAATGAGTGTTTGTGGACAGCTGGGAGCGGGGCGCCCGCCAGGCCCGCCCGCCCGGCCACCCTGCGGAGCCAGGAGTCAGGGCCCAGGAGTGTGAGCTGTCAGCTCCGTGATGGGGCTGGAGCTGGTCGCAGCCCCGCGGGCCTCTATGAGGAAAGGCCTTGAAATATAAATGAAGATGAATATTCATATTTGGTTCAATAAGTGCCAACTATTAATATACATGTCTGTCGGGAAGAGGAGGCAGTGCAGATCCAATTGTGCCGGGCATAATTGGGCTCCTAATTCACAATTAGCCTTGAGCTGCCGGCCTCTGTACTGCCAGAATCTGGGCTCAGGACCCACAGGAGGGCAGGGGCCAACCCTCAGGGAAGGCTTCCCGGCAGGAGAAGGCTGGAGGGGAAATGGGGACTGGCAATCCCCCTCCAGGGAGCCCCACAGGAACTAGGGAAAGTTGCACCCTTCAGGTACTCCTCAGAGGCATATTTGAACCAAGCACACTGCTCCTGAAAGCTGGGGGGACTCTATCTGGGGACACTGGCACAAAGAAGCTTGCCCCAAGTCTGTAACAAGAGCCCCACACTAGAAAATGTCTAGAAGCTGGTGGGAACCAAAGCCAGAACATGTCAGATTCTTGGCACAGCCGTAAAGCCCTCCTTGGCTCCCCTCCACCCTTTAGTCTGGCTTCCTGGGGCTCAGCCTGTGTGGCCAGAGGCCTTCCAGCCTGGCTCCCTTCAGCCTGCTGATGTCACTCAGCCTCACTCCCTAGTGCTGGCTCAAAGCAGCCCTCTCTTAATTCCCAGAGTCCTCTTTTATGAGGGGGTTTCCACCCAGCTATCTCCATCCTCTACTGCCACTGCTGACCATGGGTTGGTTGCCTGCCAATGGTCTCAAAGCTAAGCTGAGCACCTTCCTTCCAGGTATGTACCACCATCTGAGAGACAACAGGGAAGACACAGATTAGAAGATTTCAGAGTTTGAAGACTGGTATAGGGGGAGGGCACGTCTGAGCTGGGGAATGAGCCTGTGGCTCCACCCTGCCCACATCTAGGGCCACTCTGCAGACTTCCTTTTAATCTATAGCCCTGTCTCCAGCACATTGGTGGGTTGGGGACAGCCTGCTGGTTCAGCCCCAGATCTACTCCAGCCAGAGGGGTGAGGCCTGTCACTGGGCTAAGGGCACTGAGGCCAGAAGCCTACCTCTGTCCACCAGAGGCAGTGAGATGAATTTTAAATGGGTTCTTCCAGGCTCTCTCTTCCTTTTCTTTTCTTTGATTTTAATGTCAAAATTCAGTAACCTGTAAAAGCTAAAAACTATGTAAGGCAGAAACTTATAAGAGAAGGAAAAATCAAATATTTTCTACCAAAAGGAGAGACAGAAAAGTGGTAAGGCTGCACCCTGTCAAAGGAGGAAAAATGTCGAGGCTGGGAAAAACAAAGTCCCTCCACCAAGTTCCAGCTCTCACAGGTTTCACTGTCTAATTCACCACAAAGGTGAATGAGGGTTTCCTAGAGAAAAGGCTGATACACTAGGGCAAATTCAAGTGCTGGTTTCCAGGGCTGGGGCAAGGAAGGTACAAAATGAGCCTGGGACATCTTATTGTGTTGAAAAGTAAATATGTACTCAAGTGATGATGGGGATACATCTATAGGAAGCAGAAATCTGCTTGACGAGGCTCCCACAAGCCAAATCTGGGATGATCTGAACATCAAAATAAATAATGATGGTAACAGTTTATAACCCATTGAATAAAATAGGAAACCATGAATCCACCCTGACATAAATGAATAAATGGAACATTTAATGAAGAATGGGATATTTACACAGCCTCAAAGTACCTTCCCACATACTTATTAATTACAAAGGGAAAAAGAGTAATTTTACAATGGAAAGAGCCTGGCAGGCACCATCTTAATCAAGTGATCAAAGTCAGCATCGGTAATGGAACAAATCAAAACTGTGCGCCACCTGATAGGATGAAATGAGAAGACACTGCATCACTTCTGTCATATCCCTGCTCAAAATGCATGGCCTGAATTGGGTCATGAAACATTAAAGACTAGTTGCCAGTATGTCAATTCTGACTCCTGATGGCCCATGTGTGTCAGAGTGTTCCACAGAGCTTTCAAGGGCTGATTTTTTGGAAGCAGATCAACCAGGCCTTTCTTCCAACTCAAACCTCCAACTTTTCAGTTAGCAGTTGAATGCATTAACCGTTTGTGACCTGAATTGAGGGACATTATGCAAAATAACTATAAAGTTACAGAAAAAAATCAAGGGAAGTTGTGGGGGCTTTTCTGGGTCTGGGTTGAGGGCCATAGCAGGGATAACAGGAGTGCAGAATTCTATCTTCTAAAAGAGCTGGGTGGTCCATGCCAGGCTTGTTAAGAGGAGGCCCCAGTTGAGGCCATGCTCTTGCTCAGGTACTTACCTCCAGCCTTAGGTAAGTCAGAGATGGAAACGACTAGAGAGCAAAGAACTCTCTGGAGAGGTCATGTAGTAGCACTTCCAACCTCTCCTTTTCCCCAGAGGTGGGAAAGGGCAGCTCCTCCCCTCCTCAGACTGCCAAGGGGTACTTAAAAGAATGTAGTCTGTGCCCCCTAAATTTTGGGGAAGGACCCTGACCACCTGCTGGGAAGTGTGAAGGCCACAGGCCAGGTGGAGCTGTCTGTACTGCAGCGAGAGAAACCCCCCTCTCCCCCCATAGGGACTGGGCACTGGAGAGAATGGATGGGGAAGGTGAGCAGGTCACAGAGCTCCAGCTTTCCTGGAAGAACCCCATCCAAGAAGACTACCTGGCAGGCAGGGCACAGGAACTTCAGGAGTTGATTCTAATAGAAAGGACAATGTGGAACCCAGGTGGGTGTTAGGATAGGATGAGCTGATGCCTGAGTGCTCGAGGCCCAGAGCCCCAAATCCCAAACCCACTGCCATCAAATATTCCAGCTCATGGAGACACCAGGGCAGGGAAAAGCGACTGCTCACAGTCTAAGACACTACCCCTACCCTGGGCCCAGACCCTCAACATCCAGTTCATCATTGTGTTCTTTGCACTACCCTTCCTTCCCTTACCCAGCTGCCCAATGTGCAGGTTCATGCCAACCTCCAGGCCTTTTCATCTCTCTGTTCCCACCTCCCCTCTGAGCTCCAGAGTTGTTCTTCTCTTATCCCTTCATATACTGTTGTTGTTGTTAAGTACCATTGAGTCAGTTCTGACTCCTAGTGACCCGATATAGTGTTTCCGAGGAGTAGCCAGTGCTTATCCTACAGCGCTACACTAGGATTCCTATCCCTTTATAAGAATCCTCTCAGTCCTCAAGGCCTAGTTTATCTATTCTCCTCCCAGACCACTCCCCCAGGGCCCTGACTTATCTCTGCTCCAGGGCTGGATGGATCTTCCTGTAGAAGAGGCCAGGACAGGAATGGTGGGAGCACATGCCTACTATAGCACATAGTAGCATGTGGGGGGTAGGGGTAGGAATGAGCACCTCAATGCCAGTGTTGTCCCATGGGACTGTTAAATGTTGTTAGGTGTCGTTAAGTCAGTTCTGACTCCAAGCTACCCTACATACAAAAGAACAAAACGCTGGTCTTGTGATATCCTCCCGATCTTTGCTATGTTTGAACCCATTGTTGTAGCCACTGTGTCAATCCATGTCGTTGAGGGTCTTCCTCTTTTTATGCTGACTTTCCACTTTACCAAGCATGATACCCTTCTCCAGTGACTGGTTCCTCCTAAGAACATGTCCAAAGTCCATAAGATAAAGTCTCACCATCCTCCCTTCTAACGAGCATTCATTCTGACTGTACTTTTTCCAAAACAGATTTGTTCATTCTTCTAGCAGTCCATAGTATATTTAATATTCTTCACCAGTACCGTAATTCAAAGGCATCAATTCTTCTTTAGTCTTCCTTATTCATTGTCCAGTTTTCACAGTCATATGAAACAACTGAAAATACTGTGATTTGGGTCAAATCCATGTCAAAGTGACATCTTTGCTTTTTAACACTTTAAAGAAGTCTTTCAACACATTTGCCCAATGCAATATGTCATTTGATTTCCTGCTTGCTACTTCCATGGGTGTTGATTGTAGATCCAAGTATAATTAAATCCCTGACAACTTCAAAAAGTTCTCCATTCATCATGATGTTGGTCCGGTTGTGAGGATTTTTGCTTTCTTCATGTGTAAGTGTAATTAATCTATGCTGAAGACTGTAGTCTTTGATCTTCATCAGTAAGTGCTTCAAGTCCTTTCATTTTTAGCAAACAACATTGTGTTCTGTGCATATAGCAGGTGGTTCATAAGTCTTCCTCCAATTCTAATGCTGTGTTCTTCTTCATATAGTCCAGCTTCTCAGATTATTTGCTCAGCACACAGTCTGAATAAGGATGGTGAAAGAATACAACCCTGCTTCACATCTTTTCCAACCACGCAGTATCCCCTTACTCTTTTCAAATGACTGACTACCTCTTGGTCTATAAAAAGGTTCAGCATGAGCACATTAAGTGTCTGGAAATCCCATTCTTCACAATATTATCTATAATTTGTTATGCTCCACACAGTTGAATACCTTTGCATAGTCAATGAAATACAAGTAAATATATTTCTGGCATTTTCTGCTTTCAGCCAAGATCCATCTGATATCAGCAATGATATCTCTCTTTCCATATCTTCTTCTGAATTAAGCCTGGCAGTTTCTGAAACCTTTTGTTGTTGTTGTTGTTGTTGCCAATACCACCAGTGCAGCTTGGACTTCTTCATTTAGTACCATAACTTTCTTAATCATAGGTTGCTTCCTGAAATAGCTGAACATTAGCCAATTTGGGGGGGAGGAGTGTACAGTGACTTTGTGGAGTTCTGGTGTGGCACTGTAGGATAGGCACTGGACTGCTAACTGCAAGGCTGGGCAGTTCAAACCTACCAGCTGCTCCTTGGAAACTCTCTACAGGGTCACTATGAATCAGAACCAACTCAATAACACAGCAATTAACACCACAACACTATGACTCTGTGTATTCTTTCCATCTTCTTTTGATGTTTCCTGCATTGTTCAATATGTTATCCATTGTTATTGTTAGATGCATTCGAGTCAGTTAAGACTCATAGAGAACCTGTGCATAACTATGCTCACTGTCTGATCATGCCCCAACCTCACAATTGCTGTTATGCTTAAGCCCATAATTGGTGACACTTTGCAAATCCATCTTGTTGGGTGTCTTCCTCTTTTTTGCTGCCCCTCCACTTTACCAAGCATAATGTCCTTCTCCTAAGACTGGTCCAAAGTATGAGAAATGATGTCATCAAACTTTTTCTAGGGAGCATTCTGGCTGTACTTCTCCTAACACAGATTTGTTTGTTTTTCTCGTATTCCATGGTACTTTCAATACTCTTCTCCAACACCACAACTCAAATGCATCAATTCTTCTACTGTCTCCCTTACTCATTGTCCAACTTTCAAATGCAAATGAGAAAATTGAAAATACCATGGCTAAGGCCAGATGCACCTTAGTCTTCCAACTTTGCTCTTAAATACTTTAAAGAGGTCTTGTGCAGAAGATTTGCCTAGTGCAATATATCATTTGATTTCTTGACTGTTGCTTCCATGAGTGTTGATGGTGGATCCAAGCAAAATGAAGTATTTGACAACTTCAATCTTTTTTCTACTTACCATAATGTTATTTATTAGTTCAGTTGTGAGGATTTTTGTTTTCTTTACATCCAAGTACAATCCATACTGAAGGCTGTGATCTTTGATCTTCATCAGTAAGTACTGTCAGTCCTCTTCGCTTCCAGTAAGCAAGATCACAGGTTGTTTACTCACTCTTCCTCCAATCCTGATGTCACATTCTTCTTCATAAAACCCAGATTCATTAAGTATTTGCTCAACATAGAGACTGAATAAGTATGGTGAAAGAATACAGCCCTGGTGTACACTTTTAGTAACCCCTTGTTTCAGCTGCTTCTTGGTCTATGTACAGGTTCTTCATGAGCACAATTAAGTGTTCTGGAATACTCATTCTTCGTAATGTTATCCATAGCTTGTCATAATTTGCACAGTCAAAAAACTTTGCATAGTCAATAAAGCACAAGTAAACATCTTTCTGGTATTATGTGCTGTCAGCCAAGATCCATCTGATGTCAGCAAAGACGTCCTTAGTTCCACATCCTCTTCTGAATCCAGCTTGAGTTTCTGTCAGCTCCCTGTTGATGTTTTGTTGCAGCCATGTTTGAAGGATCTTCAGTAAAATTTTACTTGCATGTGATATTAATTATATTGTTCTAAGATTTCCACATTCCGTTGGGTCACCTCTCTTTGCCCATAGAATCTTTTATATTATACTTGAGGCTTGAATTTTCTTTCAGTTCTTCCAGCTTGAGAAATGCCAAGTGTTTTTGTCCCTTTTACTTTTCTAAATCTAGATCTCGGCACATTTTATTATAATACTTTATTTTGTGTTCTCAAGCTGCCCTTTGAAATCTTCTGTTCACCTCTTTTAATTCATCAGTTTTCCATTGGCTTTAGCTACTCTATGTTCAAGAGCAAGCTTGAGTTTCTTCTGCATCCATTTTGGCCTTTTTCTTTCATTCCTATCTTTTAAATGACCTATTTCTCTTCATGTATGATGTTCTTGATATCATCCAAATGCCCAGATGAGGGAGTGAGCCCATTTCATCTGGTCTTTGGTCATTAGTGTTCAATGTATTGAGATAATGTCTAAACTCAGGTGGGATATATTCAAGTTTATACTTTGGCTTTCATAGACTTGTTTTAATTTTCTGCAGCTTCAACTTGAACTTGCATATGAGCAATTGATGGTCTGTTCCACAGTTGGCTCCTGGCCTTGTGCTGACTGATGATATGGATGATATTGGAGTTTTCCACTGTCTCCTTTCACAGATGTCGTCAATTTAATTTTTGCATGTGTTCCATTCAGTGAGGTCCACATGGATAGTCATCAACTAACTATGTCATTGAAAAATAGTATTTCAAATGAGTCTGAAGAAATTCTATCATGCAATTTCTGGGTTGTTTCTGACACCAGGGTCATATTTTCCAACTACTGACCCTTCTTCTTTGTTTCTATTTTTCACATTCCAGTCACTAGTAACTATCAGTACATCTTGACTGCATGTTTGATCAATTTCAAACTGCTGAAATTGATCAAAATCTTCAATTTTTTAAATCTTTGGCATTAGTGGTTGCTGGGTAAATTATAATAATAGTCATATTAACTGGCTTTGTAACTAAATGGATATTATCCTATCATTGACAGCTATACTTCAGGATAGATCTTGGAGTGTTCTTTTTGACAATGCAATGCCATTCTCTTCAATTTGTCATTTCTGGTATAGTCAACCATACAATCTGATTCAAAGTGGCCAATACCAGGCCATTTTAGCTCACTAATGCCAAGGATATCAATATCTGTTCCATTTCATTTCTGATGACTTCTAATTTTCCTAGATTCATACTTTATACATCCTACCTACTGATTGTTAATGGATGTTTGCAGTTGTTTCTTCTCATTTTAAGTCATGCCACATCAGCAAATGAAAGTCCTGAAGACTTCCTCCATCCACTTCATTAAAGATGACTGTTTCGAGGAGGTAGCTCTTTCCAGTCATGTTTGAATAAAGTGCCTCACTATTTGACATGATATCAGACAATGTTCTGCTATTGTTCAGATGGTTTTCCTGGGCCTTTTTTTTTTTTTTTTTTTTAAGGAGTATATTGCCAAGCACATCTTCATAGTCTGTCTTAGTTTGGAAGCTCTGCTGAAACCTGTCCACCATGGATGACCCTGTTAGTATTTGAAATACCAGTGACATCGTTTCCAACATCACAGCAACACACAAGCCACCACAGTATGACAGACAAGTGGTGGGAGTATTAAATACCCTGCCTTGTATGAAAGAAGTCAGAAGGGGAAGCTTCTCCCATGCCCATACCGCAAAGATCCCACACAACTCTGTGGTTCATAGCACCCCACAGTCCTAACAGAACTCCATGGTTCTAAAGCACCCATGCAGCCATAGCACTCCACGATCCACAATACCCCTGTAATCCTCACCCTCTCACATACATGCCCACTCAGACTATTTTGCTCTCTTCTCACACACTCTGGGATTCCCACCACTGCCTCTATTGGCCTTGATGTGACTTCTCTTGGGAGCAATCTCGTGGCTCCCTGGGCCCAAGAGCTGGGCTCCATTGAGTAAAGAGGGTCAGCTAACTTCCTGAACTCTGGCTCTGGTCATTCTGTCTGGCAGACAGTCAGGAAGGGAGGGCCCAGCAGAGCAGTTGAGGAGCTTTGAGAACAAGGTCACATCTCGGCATCTGAACACCAGTCGAGCTCCTTCCATCAAGTTTTAACTAGAAAAATAGTGTGCCCATTTCTCTGTAATACACCTCTGGGCTTTTTTATTATGACTTCATTTCCCCTTGTAATATTGGAACGTCTCTATAATTGTAAAAGTGTAATAGAATCTAATAGAATTTCATTTGGCGCCCGGAATGCTCCGTGCCATGGCTGCTCATTCAGAGTGAAATAATGATGTCTAATGCCCACACACGGCTCCCCGTGACCTTATTCAATCTTGGGGCTGATCGGGAAATATATTGATTCAATTATATACTGATGACAAATGAACTCAAAGAAAGAGGAAAAAAAGGTCAGCATATATTTGAAAATGTAAATCTTAGCAATGTCTTTGGGGTTCACCAAAAAAAAGCCATTTCAAAATGCCATTTGTGGCTAATAGTGTGGAATTCCAGGCTCCATCAGTGAGGCATGTTAGGGGCCCAGAAGGCATTAGTGGGGCATCACTTCTTTCAAGCCAAGATCAGGCCCAAATCCTCCCTGAGCAGCCCCTACCCGTATGACCTCTCTCGGCAAAACTGTCTCTTTCCCAAAGCCTGGCTGCACCCACACCTTTCCTATTTCCCTTTGTTTTAGGTTCTAGAGCTTGAGCATTCTGCTGGAGATACAGCCTGAACCAGGATGCTGGCGCTGCCACCTTCACAGTTGGGAGCACCCACCCAGCCAACAAGTGTGGTACCAGTTCACACTTGCTAGAAACTTCACTGCCACCATACTAGAAATCCTCTCTGTACTGGCCATCATCCTCCACAGGGAGGACATGGAAAGGGACAAAGGTAGACATAGACTAAAACTCCCCTGAGCAGGACAATGACTGCTAGGGGCCAGGGAGCTGGTGGGGAAAGGGGATTAGACTACTTTGGTTCAACTCCTGAATTCATTCATATCCTCACGTATGCCATCATGCCATCTATGGGACCTATGAGGGTCAGGATCCTCACACTGCATCAGCCCAACCAGAACCCAGAGCTACAGGACATGGCTTCCTGGTGGCAGGAACTCCTCAGGTACAAGCAGGGGCTCCAGATGCCCAGATGAGGGGTGAGCCCATTTGATGGGGAGCATATGAGCTGGGCTGGAAGATAAAAGATGGGAATAGAAAGAGAAACATGGGGCACAAGGAGAGCCCAGGCATGTTTCTGAACCATCAGATAGATGCTCAGGATGACAGGCGAATTATGAAGGGGAGTTGGGGTCCATGAGGATGACCCAGGCTGAGAAGCTGGGATGCAGTGCAGGGTCAGCAAGGAGCTGAAGAGGCTTCAAAGAGCTGAGAGGAAAAATCAGGTTTATGCTTAAAAACTATTTACATGTGGTACGCAGAATAATGACTCCAAAGATGTCCATGTCCCAATCCTCAGAATTTGTGAATATGTTCTTTTGCGTGGCAAGTGGGAATTACAACTGCAGATGGATTAAAGTTGCTAATCAGTCTGTCAATTTGTCGTACTGTGGTGACTCACATGTTGCTGTGATGCTGGGAGCTATGCCACCAGTATTTTAAATACCAACAGGGTCACTCATGGGAAGAGGTTTCAGCAGAGCTTCTAGATCAAGACAGACTAGGAATAAGAAGAGGCAGACTACTTCTGAATGTTTAGCCAGTGAAAACATGAGTAGCAGTGGAACATTGCCAGGTAATGTGCCAGAAGATGAAAACATTATGAATAGCACCAGAATATTGTCAGAGACAGTGTCAGAAAATGAACACCGTAGGTGGGAAGGAACTCAAAATATGACTGGAGCAGAGTTGATGTCTCAAAGTAGAGTTGATGATAACACAAATGGAGTAAAGCTTTTGGAACTTTCATCTCCTAAGGGGGCACTGCTCAACATGAGGAGAAACAGCTGCAAACATCCATTAATAATCAGAATATGGAATGTATAAAGTATGAATCTAGGAAAATTGGAAGTTGTCAAAAATGAAATGGAACACATAAAAATCAGTATCTTAGGCATTAGTGAGTTGAAATGGGCAGGTATTGGCCATTTTGATTGTCAACTGGAGAAGAGTTGGCATCATATGGTTTACTTTGCTGGGAATAACAAATTCAAGAGAAATAGCGTCACATTCATAGACAAAAAGAACATTTCAAGATCTATTTTGAAGTACAATGCTGTCTGTGATAGGATAATTTCCATACACTTACAAGGAAGACCAGTTAATATATCTATTATTCAAATTTACATTGTTATTATTGTTAAATAGTATTGAATCGGTTCTGAATCATAGTGACACTACATAGGGTTTCCAAGGAGTGGCTGATGGGTGTGAACTGCTGACCTTAAAGTTAGTAGTTTAGTGCTTATCCACCAGCACCACACCACTAAAGCCAGTGATGATGAAACTGAAGAATTCTACCACCTTCTTCAGAGTGAAATTAATCAAACATGCAATTAGAATGTACCAAAAATTACTGGTGATTGAAATGCAAACTTTAGAAACAAAAAGAAGGATATCAATAGCTGGAAAATATGACCTTGGTGATAAAAATGATGCTGAGATCAGATGATAGAATTTTGCAAGTTCAATGACTTATTCGTTGCAAATACCTTTTTTAAACACATGGACTTCAACAGTTGGAATACACAGGGATCAAACTGACTACATCTGTGGGAAGATATGGTGGAAAAACTCAATATGATCAGCCAAAACAAGGCCAAGGGACAACTATGAAATAGGCCATCAATTGCTCATCTGCAAGTTCAGGCGGAAACTGAAGAAAATTAAAACAAGTTCACGAGAGCAAAAGTATGATCTTGAAGAGATGCCACTTGAATTTAGAGATAATTTCAAGAACATATTTGATGCCGTATACACTAATGACGGGAGACCAGAAGAGCTATGGGATGACATCAAGAACATCGTACAGGAAGAAAGCAGAAGGCCATTAAAAACACAGGAAAGAAAGAAAAGAGCAAAATGGATGTCAGAAGAGACTCTAAAACTTGCTCTTCAATGCAGAAATGCTAAAGCAAATGGAAGAAAATAGTGAAATAAAAAAGTTCAACATAAAATTCCAAAGGGCAGCTCAAGAAGACAAAGTCAAGTATTATAATGAAATGTGCAAAGACCTGAAGTTTGAAAACCAAAAGGGAAGAACATGCTCAATATTCTCAAGCTGAAAGAACGGAAGAAGAAATGCAAGTCTCAACTTGCAATATTGAAGAATTCCATGTGCAAAATATTGAGTAATGCAGAAAGCATCAAAAGATGAAAGGAAAACACAGTTACTATACCCAAAAAGAAATGGTCAATGTTCAACCATTTAAAGCAGTAGCATATAATCAAAAGCCATGATACTGAAAGAAGAAGTCCAAGATGCACTGAAGGCACTAGCAAAAATCAAGGTTCTTGGAACTGACAGAATACAAATGGAAATCTTTCAACAAACTAATGCAGCACACTAGAGGTACTCACTCATATATGCCAAGAAATTTGGAAGACAGTTACCTGGTCAATTGATTGGAAGAGGTCCATATTTGTGCTTATTCCAAAGAGAGGTGACCCATGGATGCAGAAATAATCAAACAACACAATAATATCACATGTAAATAAAATTTTGATGAAGATAACTAAAAAATGCCGTCAACAGTACATCAATAGGGAACTGCCAGGAGCTCAAGCCATATTCAGAAGAGGACTTGGTACGAGGATTATCATTGCTGACATCATATGGATCTTGGCTGAAATCACAGAACACCAGAAAGATGATTATTTGTGCATTATTGACTGTGTGGAACATGATAAGCTATAAGTAACATTGTGAAGAATGAGTATTCAAGAAAACTTAATTGTGTTCATGCGGAACCTATACATAGACCAAGAGGCAGTCATTTGAACAGTACAAGGGGATATTTAATGGTTTCAAATAAAAAAAGATGTTTGGCAGGGCTGTTTTCTTTCACCATACTTACTCAATCTGTTTACTGAAAAAAATAAAGAAACTGGATTATATGAAGAAAAATGTGGCATCAGGATTGGAGGAAGATTCTAACACCCTTGCTTGCTGAAAGTGAAGAGGACTTGAAAAACTTACTGATGAAGATCAAAGACTATAATCTGCAGTATGGATTGCACCTCAATGTTAAGAAAACAAAAAATCCTCACAACTGGACCATTAAATAATATTACAATAAATGGAGAAAGTATTCAAGTTACCAAAGACTTCATTTTGCATGGATCCATAAGTAACACTCATAGATGTAGCAGTCAAGAAATCAAATAACATACTGCATTCAGCAAGTCTGCTGCACAAGACCTTTTAAAGTGTTCAAGAGCAAAGATGTCACCTTGAGGACTAAGGTGAACCTGACCCAAGCCATGGCATTTTCACTAGCCTCATATGCATGTGAAAGTTGGACAATGAATAAGGATATTATTGTTGTTGTTAAGTTCCCTCAAGTCAGTTTTGATTCATAGCAACCCTGTATAGGGTTTTCAAGGAGCAGTTGGTGAGTTTAAACCACTGACTATGTGATTCAAACTGACCTTGGGTCCAGTGCTTTATCCCACAGTGCCAGGCTAATGCATTTGAGTTATGGTTTTGGATTGTACCATGGACTGCCAGAAGAACAAACAAATTTAGGTTACAAGAAGTACAGTCAGAATGTTCCTTAGAAGCCAGGATGGCCAGACTTTGTCTCGCATACTTTAGACATATTGTTATGAGGGACCAGTCCTTGGAGAAGGACATAATGCTTGGTAAAGTGGGCCATCTTCATGAAACCTCACAAACCCGAAGAAGTGGCTGTCCAGCCCGCCGAGCACTTCCCTCTCCTCGGCTGTCAGGCTGGAGACGCCTCCTCACTCTCCCCGCTCGCTTTTCCTGTCCTACTTACCCCAGACTCGAGGGTGCCATTCCGGCCTAGCCTTTGGATCATGGCTTTGAGGCGGGCTTGACCCACTTAGAGACCCACAAATGCAGCCCAAAGCATCTCATTACAACCCTGTCTCCCCTGCTGTGCTTCCACCTTTTGACTGACGAGACATCCAAGGATGGAAATCCCACCTTTGAGCCAGACTTAAGGGCCATAACACAAGAAGATTCATGTTTAACAGCAACCACACAACCGCCACTCGTCTGTCTGTCGTGCTGTGGTGGTTTGAATTGCTGTGATTCTGAGGGCTATGCCACCGGTATTTTAAATAACCAGCAGGGTCACCCATGGTGGACAAGTTTCAGATAAGCTTCCAAACAAACACAGACTAGGAAGAAAGAGTGACAAACTACTTCCGAATCGCTAGTCACTGAAAACTCTATGAATAGCAGAGAAACACTGTCAGATACAGGACCG
>NW_006408737.1:868446-874154 GCF_000296735.1 Chrysochloris asiatica
TTGGCCCAGGATCGGACATTGTTTCGTTCTGCTGTGCATGGGGTCGCTATGAGTCGGTTCCGACTTGATGGCACCTGACAACAACAACAACAACAAAGTGGGAGGTCAGCAAAAAAAGAGGAAGACTCCCAATGAGATGGATTGGGGCAACGGCAATGGGCTCAAGAGCAGCAACAATTTGAGGACGGCGCAAGTTCGGGCCTTGTTTCATTCTGTTGTGCATTGGGTCACATTGAGCTGGAACTGACTCAGCAGTACCTAACAACAACAAAAACCAGTTGATTTTTAAATAGGGATATTATTGTGGGTTATCCAGACAGGACTGAGGTAGTCATAGGGTCTTTAAATGTTGAAGAGGGAGGCAGAAGAGCTCAAAGTGATATGATGTGAGATGAACCCAAATTCTCTTGTTGGCTTAGAAGATGAAGGAAGGAGATCACAAGCCAAAGGATTTGGACAGTTTCTAGAAGCTGGAAAAAGCAATAAAATAGATTCTCTCATTTAGCCTCCAGAAAAGGACACAGTTCTCCAAACACCTTGATTCTTGTACTAGAGAACCACTTTAGACTTCTGGTGTCCAGACTGTAAGATAAAATAACAGAGTTTTATCTTACAGTCTGGATACCAGAAGTCTGTTATTTTAAATCAACAAGTGGCAATTTGTTGTAGCAGCAGTAGAAAGCGAATACAATATTCAGTACAACACAAAATGCCATAAGCCATGTTCTCTAAGAACTCATTGTCTAGTGAAGGAAGTAGATATGGAAATGGATAACTTAAAAGTAGCCATAAATGTGTTCCTAGAAATAGACTCAGGGCCTCCAACCTGGTCTAAGAGGAGAGGAGAATCAGGGAGGACTTCTGGAGGAGCACACAAGCATACACACACATACACACAAGCTCTGTCTTCCAGGGTAGCTGAAGATAGCCTGGGGAAGGGGTGGGAGAAGTATTCCAGGCAAAGCTGAGAAGACACATGCGCAAAGGCTGAGAGGTGCGAGGTGTGTGCAAGAACTGCCGTGGGGTGGGGCTGAGAGGCTAAGGAGAAGAGTAGGCTGAAGCCAGGGGTGGCAAGAGGAGAAGCTGACAAGGGCGGCAGGGCCAGATGATAAACTTCCTCATGGGCCATGTAAGGACTTGTAGTGATATAAGCCACAGAAGGGGTTTGAACAGGGGCATGGCTAATGGATATGCATTTCTGGGGACAGGATGGGAGATCACCTGCATTACCCGGGGAAAAGGTGGGATCCTGAACTGATGACAGGTATCTAGGCCACAGACAGAGCCCTTAATTAAGACTCAAAGCCTGAACTCCAGTTCTAGCTCAGTTGCCTGCTCCTTATGTGACCTGAGATAAGTCACATATTTGCCTTGGACCTTAGATTCCCCATTCATAAAAACCCACTTATGAATGAGGAATTTGGGGTGCCTGTTGTGAAGCTGAAGCAGACAAGATAGTAGCTGTGGCTGGCCTTTGAACTTGGCCAGCCCTCAGGCAGCTCCCTGCGCTCTGAGCCCAATCCCCACAGCTGCCCAGCAGACATGCAGGAAAGACTAAGAATTAAGAGTGACATTCCCAGGAAGGCCTTTATGTCAGTCGGTCTGCTGGTACCTTCTCATGATCAAAGCTGACTTCTTTCTGGAGAGTTTAGTGAGGCTGGGAGTCATTGCCTAAAGTGACAGTACCAGCTCAGGAAAGGGTGGTAGCTGGAAAAGCCTCTCCCATCTCCACATTCAGCCAAATAGGGCCTCATGCTACTCAATGTCTGTGGTACTTGACACAGGTGCCCACACCTGGGGATTGAGGAGGGATCTTGAGAAAGAGTGACAGATAGGAATGACAAGGTCCAATGATTGGATGAAGGGAAGGCAGGGAGGGTTCTGTGCTTTAGGGCAGGGTGATGCCCATAGGGTAGGACAGGCACAACATGTGATGAGTCTGGAGGGTTGAAGGTGAAGAATAACACTTAGAAGTCAGGGACAGGAAAGTTAGGAGCCACCAGAGACAAAGGAGGACAACCAGGAGTGCTGGACCACAGAGTCCACCACAGGTAAGAAAAGAGTTCCAAGGAGAGAAAGGCCAGCCAGTCACGTTCCAGTCAGTCAGATTCCAGGAGATGGAATTACATAAAGCCCTGAAGCATTTATAGAATTTCCCTACTTAAAGACAATGTATTTATTAATTACACTGTAGGACAAGTGCTGGACTGTGAATTACAAGGTCAGTGTTCGATGAGTCCAGCTGCTCCTTGGACGCCCTGTACAGGGTTGCTATGAGTTGGAATCAATTTGATGGCACTAAATAACAACAACATTTTACATGTGGAGTCCTGGTGTGGTGCTGTAGGATAAGTACTGGACTGCTAACTATAAGGTCAGCAGTTCAAACCCACTAGCCATTCCTCAGAAACACTATACAGGGTTACTCTTAGCCAGATCTGACTGGATGACATTTAACGACATTTTACATACAGTAAAGTGCAAAAATCTTGAGTGTATAACTTTATAACTTTTTATAAACTTATATACAACTGTAACTACCACCCAAATCAAGACATAGAATATATTTCTAGCACCCCCAAGGAAACACCTCATGCCCCTCCCAGTCAACATCTTAGTTTTTCTTCAAGATAACCAGTATTCTGACTTCTATCCCCATAGATTAATTTATCTATTTTTGAAATTCATATGAATAGAAACATAAAGTATGTACTTTTTGTGTCTAACTTCTCTCCCTCAATATTGTGTGTGTAAGATTCATCCATGCTGTCACACACATAGAAGGCCCTTACTTTGTACCATAAAGTGATATAGTGCGGGTCCAAAACAATGGCTAGGCAGATTGAAGTCATGCAATCTTCTGTGACCTTTAAAAAAAATTTTTTTTTGTTAAAACATTAAATACTCTTACTGTTGGTTATTAATATATCATTGTACATTTATAAATATGTTTAATAATAGTTCCTGATTTGGCACTGCAGAATAAGTACTGGAATACTAACAGTAAGGTCAGTGGTTCAAACCCACCAGCTACTCCTTGGAAACCTTATATAGAGTTGCTATGAGTCAGAACCGACTCGATGGCACCTGATGACAACAATAGTATTTATAAAATAAATATATATATTATTAAGGTATATGTCATTGTTGTTGTTAAGTGCCGTCAAGTCAGTTCCTACTCATAGTGACCCTGTATAGAATTTCTGAGGAGTTTGAATGTACGACCTTGTGGTTAACAATCTAGTGTTTATCCTACAGTGCCACACCAGGACTCCTATAAATGTATAGTGAAAATTAAATATTTTTTCATGTGTAAATAAAAATAGTAAATAAAAGCATCTTATTTCTTTACAAAAATATTATGAGAATAATTTGTAACATTTCTTACTGCCTTCTCAGTGCTTACCATCCAGAGAGAACTTCTTTGCTGTTTGGTGACTTTCTAAGTTTGGGTCAACTTCCACTATTTTATCCTTGTGTTTTCAGTGTCATGAAATATCTCTAAAAGTTCCTTTAAGGTGGATTTTTTTGTGGGTACCACTTCCTCCATATTTTTCATTAAAACCACTTTCCTCATATGTGTCTGTGCCAACATTCCTAAGGTCAGCTACTTCTATAATTCCATTTACATATGATTTGAATTTTGCTTCCAGGCTTACCACTTTCTGTTTCTTGGCTGTATTTTCATCTTTGTTGACCAATTCTTTCTTTTAATTATTGATTTTTATAAAATGTCACATGACTTATCGCTGGGAGACAAGGGTACAACACAACTGCACTCTTGGCTATCTGTGGATGAACTGAATAGCAAGCTGGCCAATGATCAGTCACAACAGACTTTGATTGGTCACTGACCACCATGCAGAGATGTTTGTACTTTATGTAGTTGTTTCTGTTAAGTGCTGTCGAGTCAGTTCTGACTCATTGTAACCCTATACAGGGTTTCCAAGGAGTGGCTGATGGGTATGAGCCACGAGTCTTGTGGTCAGCAATCTATTGCACCATATCAGGACCCCTTTATGCAATTACCTAGCGTTATTTTACCATCTGCTGCTCTTGTTAGGTTCCATTGAGTCAGTTCTGACCCATAGCGATCCTCTGTACAACAGAACGAAACACCGCCTAGTCCTGCGCCATCCTCACAATTGCTGCTACGCTTGAGCCCATTGCTGATGCCACTGTGCCAGTTCATCTCGTTTGGGATCTCCCTCTTTTTCACAGACCCTCCACTTTACCAAGCATGATGTCCTTCTCCAGGAACTGGTCCCTTCTGATAATATGTCCAAAGTATGAAGGTGAAGTCTGGTCATCTTGACTTCTAAGAAGCATTCTGGTTGTACTTCTTCCAACACAAATGTGTTTGTTCTTCTGCAGTCCATGGTATCTTTAATATTCTTCTCAAACACCATAGTGCAAATGCATCAATTCTTCTATGGTCTTCTTTCTGTCTTGGTAACTGAAATCCGAACCACCTTGTTGGGAGACTAAAAAACCCATCTCTTCAAGTCACTTCAGACTTAAAGCCACCCTATAGGACAAAGTAGGGTTTCCCTATAGGATTTCTGAATTTGAAAATCTTTATGGAAGTAGACTGCTAAAAGTGACTGGTGAGTTTGAACTGCTGACCTTTCATTTAACCAAATGCATAACCTACTCTGCCTCCAGGTCTCCTTCATTGGGAGACTGATATTATTTAACTGAACTGTGGTAACTGAGATTTGTGCATATCCAAGCCATTTACAATAAAAACAAAAATATGCATAATTTGTTCTCTTTCACTTTTGCATTCTATTGTATAAGATGTCACTTTGAGGACTAAAGACACCTGAACCAAGCCATGGTATTTTCAATCACTTCATATGATGTAAATGTTGGACAATGAATAAGGAAGACCAAAGAAGAATCAATGCATTTGAATTATACTATTGGACACAAATACTGAAAGTACCATGGACTGTATCCATGATTCAGAGATGAAGTGACACCAGTTCTACTCAAACTATTCTAGAATATAGAAAAAGACAGCAAACTCCTGAATTCTTTTTACAAAGCAAACATCCCTGATACCAAAACCAGGCAAAGACATCACTCAGAAAATTATAGACCAATATTCCTTCACGAACATAGATGAAAATTTCTCAACAAAATCCTATCCAATAGAATCCCAAAACATATATATAAAAGATACATCATTATCAAGTGGGATTCATACCAGGTATCCAAGGATGGTTCAATATGTGAAAAGCAATCAACATAATTCACCACATAAATAAAACAAAGGAAAAGAACCATGTGATCATATTAATTGACACAGCAAAGGCATTTGACAAAATTCAACACCATTCCTGATAAAAACACTTAACACTCTCTATTTGCAGATCCTATACTTAGAAAATCCCAAAGACCCAGTAAGAAAATTATTGATCTCTTTGATACAGTCAGCAAAGTGGTGGTGTACAAGATCAACAAACAAAAATCAATTGCAGTTGTTGTTAGGTGCCATCGAGTCGGTACTGACCCATAGCGACCTTATGCACTCCTATAGGTATGTTATTTGTCTGAAAGTTGATCCATAGAGGGGAATTCGGGATCAGGCTTGAAGAGTGTCTCAGGGTCATAGTCAAAATAGCAAAAGCTGCCAAAATTAAACCATAAAAGATACTTTACCTTAAAAGTAACACTATCTTGAAGGCGGGGCTTGATGGCAG
>NW_006408737.1:878327-886537 GCF_000296735.1 Chrysochloris asiatica
AAACAACACCAACCAAAAACCCTACAAAACACTACTATAAAAATAAAGACCTACAAAAATGAAAGAATATAACACGCTCATAGATAGGAAGACTTAACATTGTGAAAATGTCAACACTACCCAAAGTAGGCTATAGATATAATGCAATCCCAATTCAGAGTTCAACATCTTTCTTTAAAGGGATGGAAAAACTAATCACTAACTTTATATGGAAAAGAAAAAGAGACCAGATAACCAAAACATTATTAAAGAAGAAGAACAAAGTAAGAGGCTACTCAGTTCCCCATCTCAAAATCTACACAGTCACAGTGGTCAAAACAGCCTGGTACTGGAATGACGAAAGACACATAGATCCATGGGACAGAATTGAGAATCCAGAAGTAAATCCATCCACCTATGCTCACTTGATCTTTGACAAAGGACCAAATCACATTAAGTGGGGATCAACAAATGATGCTGGAAATCCACTTGCAGAAGAATGAAACAAGACCCATTTCTCACCACGTGTATAAAAATGAACTCAGTGTGGATTAAAGACCTAAATGTAAAACCTACAACTATAAACAGTATCAATAACAAAATAGGGACAAACTTTGATATAAGCTCTTACATTATAAAAATACACTATCAAACATAACTGAAAACACACAAACAGCAGAAGACAAGATTTTACTTATGTGTAGCAAAATATTTCACCAAAAGAATAAAAAGAGAGCTCACAGACTGGGGAGAAAATTTCTGGCAATGACATATCAGAAAAGGGACTACTCTCTAAAATGTATAGAACACTTCAACAAGAAGAAGATAAATAGTGCAATTTAAAAATGGGCTGAGGACATGAACAGACACTTCAAAGAAAACATTCAGGCAACCAACAAACATGATCGTTAACCATTAGAGAGATGCAAATCAAAACAAAAGTGAGATATCTTATCACCCCAGCATTAATTGCAAAGTTAAAAAAATCCAGAAAACAAATGCTGGCAAAGGTGTGGAGAGACTGGGACTCTCCTACACTGCCAATGTGACTGTAAAATTGTGCAACCACTACGGAAATTGGTATGGTGCTTTGTCAAAAAGTCTGAAGTGGAATTACTATATGACCCAACAATCTTTCTACTTGGTATATATCCTCAAGAAATAGGAGCTGTGACATGAATATATGTGTGTGTGTGTGTATATATATATATATAGAGAGAGAGAGATTGAGAGAGAGAGAGAGAGAGAGCTATGATAGTGTAGTGGTTACGAATAGGGCTGCTAACCTCAAGGCTGGCAGTTCGAAACTACCAGCCGTTCCTCAGGAGAAAGATGAGGCTTTCTGCTCCCATAAAGATTAACAGCCTCAGAAACCCTGTGCAGGATCACTATGAGTTGGAATCTACTCCATGGTACTTAACAACAACAACTATGAATATATACACACCCATGTTCATTGTAGCACTATTTACAACAGCAATAAAATGAAAACCACCAAAATGCTCATAACAGAAAATTGGATAAGCAAACTTTGATACATACACACAGTGGAATGCTACTCAATGCTAAGAATAACAATGAATCTGAGAAGCATCTCAGATCATGGGTAAACCTGGAGGATATTACGTTGAATGAAATTAGTCAATCACAAAAGGACAAACATTGTATGAGATCATTATTATTAAAAAGTCAAGAAAAGGTTTTCATGCTAAAAAAAGACATTTTATAATGGTTACCAGGGGTGAGAAACTCCTGGTATGGAGCTGGAGGATAAGTACTAGACTGCTAGCCACAAGATCAGTGGTTCAAACCCACCAGTGCTCCTCAGAAGCCCTATACAGGATAGCTATGAGTCAGAACTGACTAGAAGGCACTTAACAACAACAACAACAAGGGGTGGGAGGGCAGGAAGAATTATTCACTGACTAGGCAGAATCCTGGTGTGCCATGATGGGGTAAGCACTAGGCTGTTCACTGAAAGGTTGGTGGTTCAAATCCCACTAGCCACTCCTTGGAAACCCTATACAGGGTTGCTATGAGTTGGAACTGACTCAAGGGCACTTAACAACAACAACAACAACTTAGAATCAACATATATTAACTTGGGTGATGGGGAAGGAAGTTTAAAAAAAGAAAAGAAAAGAAAGTGTCATGGACTGCCAGAAGACCAAATGTGTCTTGGAAGAAGTACAGCCAGAATGCTTCTTAGAAGCCATGATAGAGAGACAAGGTCTCTCCTTCTTTGGACATTGTTAAGAGGGACCAGTTCCTAGAGAAGGACATCATGTTTGGTAAAGTAGAGGGTCAGTGAAAAAGAGAAAGACCTCCAAAGAGACGGACTGACACAGTGGCAGCAACAGTGGACTCCAACATCCTAACTGTGAGGATGGTGCAGAACCAGGCAGTGTTTTGTTCTATAGTGCATGGGGACCCTATGAGTAAGGACAGACCTGGTGACACTTAACAACAATATACTCTAGCATTGTATGAATATGTCGCAATTTATCCCTTTTTCTCTTGATGGACATTTGGATTGTTTCCAGCTTTGTCACTATTATACATAAAGCTACTATGGAAATTCTTATACCTAACTTTGTCAATATATGCACTCATTTCCACTGGGTAAAGATTTCACTACTTTACATGTGACCCCTGGCAAACTCCTACCTCTCACATATCTCAGGATATCTGAGCCACATCTGTAAAGTGAGGGTCACAGCTGGACTAAGATGAGAGGAAGAACCCTTCTCTGGATACATTTTACAGAGAGGTAGGCAAACTCTTAGACCCAGATGGTCTCGTCCAAGATCATCTGAGGTCTTTCATGATGATCTTGAGGGCATCTCCTCCCATCTGTGGGGCTGACAATGGCCTTACTCTGGAGCTGTTGGGGTTATCTGTTTCTCTTTAAAGGCAAATAAACTACCCTACCCAGATGAGGGGAGTCCTGGTGTGGTGCTGTGGGTTAATGCACTGAACTGAAAAGTCAGTTTGAATCACAAGGTCAGTGGTTCAAGTTCACTAGCTGCTCCTTGTAAACCCTATACAGGGTTGCTATAGGTCGGAACTGCTCGATGGCAGTTAACAACAACAACCCAGATGAGGCTGAGTGCTAATCAGGTGTGTGTGTGTGGACGGGAGTGAGGGGCTGCAGTCCAAAAGGATTCTTCCCTCCTCCTAATACCCTAGAAGTTTTTAGCAAAAGCTTAGCCCAGCCAAGCCTCCCCATTTAATTCTCATAATTAGCTGACAGCTCATTAACAGCTCATTAGAAAGCCTGGAAGTACAGTGACAATAACAGACTCAGTGCAGCCAGGCAGTCTGGGGCTGTTCAGAGGGCACTGACCCAGGCTGGACTTCCAGGGGCTTCTGGGAAAGAACTCAGCCTCAAAGCCTCAGTCTTAATCCATTTCTTAGACATTCATTTGGGCACTTATACTTTGCCAGTTCTGGGCTAAGTCTGAAGTAGTAACAAACCTATTGGGAAGAAGATGAATGCATAGACCATCAGAATCTGTGTGATGATGTCTTAGAGAGCGGAAAACGTAAAGGACTGCCAAAGCACCAAAACAAGGGACCCTAGCTCGGCCTGAAGTGGTTGCAGTATTTTGCAGAGGAGCGGGTGTGTGTGTGGGGGGGGTTCTCTCTGTCTGTCTCCCCTAGGCCCACCTCTGGGTCAACATCCTTCTCAATGTCCACTGTTTCTGTCCCTACAAGTCTCTGCCACTGCTTCCGTCCCCATGGGAGGACCCAGAAGTAGTAAGCAGAGACTTGGAACAGAGCCAGCCCATGGGAAACAGGGGAATGAAGAGAACAGAGAGAGACAGAGAAGCTTTCCTCCAGAAGGAGGCAGGAGTGGGAAGTGGGAGGAGAAAAGTCACATGGGAGAGGTACAGTGAGCAGACCAGGGGACTATGGGCAAGGTGCTTATCAACTCTGATTTCTGTTTTTATATCGTCTCTGTGTCCTGTGGGAATCATATAAGGTTCTACCTTACCATTGTCTGGATAGAGGAGCGGGGCTCCTGGTGTGGTAACCAAAGGTCAGGGTCCAGCAAGGGAGGCCCAGACCCCAATCCCTGTGCTTCTAACTCCACCTCAGGGTGGCCATATGTCTGCCACAGGGATCGATGGGAAGTCATTATCACTGTCACATGTTAATGACACCAATTAATTCCCCATCTGTGGGTCCAATGCAGCTTTCAGTGCTGAAGGTTAAAGGGAGGGGAACTGGTTCAGGGTGGGATGACAGTTGTTGATCTGACTGTGTGCCTTGTGAGAGGTCTTGCATTTGGGGTTGTACAGTGTGTGTGTGTGTGCACGCATGTGTATATGCTTGTGTGCCTGCCTGAGCAAGTATCTGTATTCATTATCCTTCTGTTGCCTGGGGTCTGAAGAATCTGTTCATCCTTTCCTGCTTACACCATATGGGTATTCTGTGGATGTGTGTGTTGTGTGCATACCAACTGTTTATGTGTGCAAAGTGTAAGTACGTGCGAAACACAATATGTGTGTTCTGTCTCTGCACCTAATTTGTGTACCAAGTTTGCGTAGACATTATGCCTCCATATTGTTTGTACACAATGTAGGGCTTACATCTGCATGCACTGTGTATGTGCAAAGTTTTCATGTGTGAATTATATGTCTATGAATGCTGAGGACACAAAGTATTTGTACCTCCTCTACCCACATCAAAAGATAAGCAGTTCAAACCCCTCAGCCACTCTGAGAAAGGAAACTGAGGCTGTCTGCTTTCATAAAGATTTACAGTCTCAGAACCCTATACAGAGCTACTATGAGTCAGAACCAACTCAAATGCAGTGATTGTTGGTTTTGGTATCCACACCAGCTCTGTGTGTGTATAGGTGTCTGAGTGCACGGAGAACAGAGTACAGCTTGATTCTTTAGAGACCAGAGTTCAGCCCTGGAGTCCAGGACCCTAAAGATAGATTCTTTTGCACTTTGATATGGACCTGATGCTGTCTGATCCTTATCTGGGTCTTGAAGGGTGAGTAGGAGTTCACCAACCAAAGTAGCAGCTAAGGGAAAAGAATTTCAGATGGAAAATATTTTTTGAGCAAGAAAATATCCGAACACTTGTATTGTACTTAGAGTGTGCCAGAAAATGTTACAAATATGTTTTTGTTGTTGTTGTTAAGTACTATCAAGTCAGTTCTGACTCATAACGATGCTGCATAGGGTTTCTGAGGCTTTAAATCTTTGCAGAAGCAGAAAGCCTCACCTTTCTCCCACTGAACACCTGGTGAGCTCGAATTGCTGACCTGGTGCTTATTGTATGGAGCCGCCATGCTCCCCAAGTATGCTAGATATATTCATATAATCTTCATAGCAATCTCCTGAAGTGAGTACTACCATTACTCCCATTATTGCCAATTTATGGGAATGAGAAAAATGAATAATAGTGATGTTAGTAGCTTGCCCAAAGACACATATTTTGAAAATGATAGAGCCAAGATTTGAACAGTCACTCACACGCACATACACACAATTGTATACACAGTGCATACCTAGACAAGGCAATGGACCCCCACCATCATCTGCATCCCGGGTGCACATACCCAGGTTTTCTCCAGGTGCTGTGGTGCCCCCATCTGTCCAGAGTGACCCAGGCTAGACTTCTGCACTTAGAATGTTGAGCCCCATCCTGCCTTCATTAGGGAGAGGCAGTGGGCATGAGATGGCGGCAGTCTAGGGAGGTAGGTGCCCAGTGGTGGTGGAAGGTGCCTATTCCCTGCAGACCATGCAGCAGAGAGCAGGATCCTCCCACTTACAGGTCCCAATATGTTGTCCTACTATGTTGTTGTTGTTGTTAAGTGCCGTCGAGTCGGTTCCGACCCATAGCGACCCTGTACAGGGTTTCTGAGGGTGCAAATTTTTACGGGAGTAGAAAGCCTCATCTTTCTCCCACGGAGCGGCTGGTAGTTTCTAACCGCTGACCTTAAGGTTCGCAGCCCGATTCGTAATCACTACGCTACCAGAGCTCCTTCTACTATAGAGACCTCAAATTCTCCCTCAGTTAAAGGAGCAGAATGATGCCTTCCCTGTCCCTGCCCAGATCTGGCCTCAAGTCCCCACCAGGCCTAAAGTGTCCCCAGTCCTCTTAAAGGCCAGCAACCACCTAGGTTCACATTTGACATGATGCAACTTCTTGTCCAAGAAGGCTCCCTGAGGGCCAGGCTGTCTCTGGCCTACAGTCTCAAGGTCACACTGTGCCCCAGTCACCCAGGAGGTACAGCCTGCCAAGCTACCAGTACCCAAACACTATGCTAGCTGCTTCTCCCTTGGGCTTCCTCTCTTCTTAATTAACAGAAAGCCACCTGTGAATACTAAAGAAGAAATTAGCACATGTCAGTCATTTCTGGGTGTTTATAGATTTCTAGATCTATCTTTCATTAACCCCTGCAATTCCCAAGCCTTGTTCAAGTGACTATGTTCCTGCTCCCCTGCAAATGGAAGCCTGCTGCCTGTCCTCAAGGAGTCCCAGTCTGGATGGTATTATGTCCCTGCTTAAAAACATGCCAGGAGCTTCTTTTCCATCCTAGTATAAGAAAAAGCTTGCCACACTGGACAGCCAGATCAAGATATGAAATATACATGCCCTTTCATCTTCTACTCCACATCTGGGGATTTATGGAAAGGAGCTCATCACACAAATGAGTAACACGTACAACAGTCATCACAGAGCTGTTTATCATAGCAAAAATCGCCAATCGTCTGTGCCCTTCACTGCGGGCTGCTTATGATGGGCAAAGTGCTACTGGGCAGCCACAAAGCAACCATGATATCCATTGATATTTACTGACAGGAAAATATTCTTTATATTCTGTTTGGGCAAAACTGCAGGCTACTAAAGTACATTTATAATAAGACATTTATATAATAATTATATTCCTTGACAGAGAATGAGAAAGAAAGAAAGCACAAGAGATAGAGGCTTTGAAGTCACCAAAATATTAATAATCATTAACTCTTGGTGGTGAAAGCTCAGATTTTTTTTCAAACTTCCTTGTTTGTACTTTTCTGTGGTGTTTGTGTTTTGACACTGTTCCGGCTCATAGTGACCCTGTATAGGATTTCCAAGAGTCACTGGTGGGGTGGAACTGCCAACCTTCCAGTTATCCTGCAATGACACACCAGGGCTCATACACATACTAGTACATGTATGTTTTATGTACAATTAGGAAAGTCAGTCAACGTGTGCTAACTCAATGGAGGGAAACCAGTTTGTTTCTAGGCTCACTGGAATGGGGAGGAAAGGTCACAGTCCAGGGAGCCCCAGGGCCCGGTCAGATCTTCTGTCCTAAGTGGTGGGTGTCAACAGGAGTTTCACATGAGAGATGGAAGCTAATGAAACCATTTCTCATTTGTGTGGAAAGCTGCTGATGAAACCATTTCTCATTTGTGTAGAAAGCAAGATTATTTGCAGAGATTAGGGGGTGGATTAAGGATTGGAGAAGGGAATGGAGAGTTTTAGAAGAGAAAAGGAGTTAGTGGCAATACCCGACCTTTCCTTTTTTCTCTCTTTCCCTCCTCTCTTAAAGTCCATCCACCACTCATCTGTCACTTTGTCATACTGTGGTGGCTTGTAGGCTGCTGTGGTTCTGGAAGCTGTATCACTGGTTATTTTATATATCAGCCTGGTCTCTTGGTCTCTGTAATGGTTAGGGATCTGTATCAACTTGACTAGGTCAGGATTTCCAGAGGTTTAGCAGTTGAGATGTGCTAATTCCCATGGTGATGAAACCTAATGCAGGCATAGTTAATTCTATGATGAGTGGCTATGAGTAGCTGATCAATTGAATGGATGCTTCCTTAGGGATGTGGCTTGCTTCCAATATAATGGACACATGGGAGGGACTCTTCTTCTCTCTCTTCCACTGGGTGTGGTGCTGTAGGATCAGCTCTGGACTGTGAACCATAAGGTTGGCAGTGCAAACCCACCAGCTGCTCCTCAGAAACCCTATACAGGGTTGCTATGGGTCGGAACTCACTTGACAACATTTAACAATGATAGCTAGCTAGCTAGCTAGATAAATAGATAGACAGACAGACAGATAGTGAGAGTGTCCTGGTGTGACACTGTGGGTTAATGCACTGGACTGCAAAGTCGGTGGTTCAAGCTTACCAGCCACTCCTGAGAAACCCTATACAGGATTGCTATGGGTTAGAACCAACTCAACAGCACTTAACAACAAATATGTATATATATAT
>NW_006408737.1:886637-894121 GCF_000296735.1 Chrysochloris asiatica
ATATATATATATATATATTCCACTGGTTTTGCTTCTCTAGAAAACCCAGCCCAAGACAGTCACCTACAGTGAACAGGTTTCGACTGAACTTTCAGACTAAGACAGACTAAGAAGGAGAGATGGACTATTTTTGACTATTCAGTCACTGAAAACCTTATGAATAGCCGTGAAACATTGTCAGATAGCACCAGAATATTGAATATTGAAACATGATGAAGAGCACTAGAATATTGTCAGATACAGTGCCAGAAGATGAGCACCTCAGGTTGGAAGGCTCTCAAAATATGACTGGGGAAGAGCTGCCTCCTCAAAGTAGAGTTGACTGTAATGACATGAACAGAGTAAAGCTTTCAGGACCTTCATTTGGTGATGGAAACATCCTGGAAACATCCATTAATAATTGAACATGGAATGTATGAAGTATGAACCAAAGACAACATGGAATGTATGAAGTGTGAACCAAAGAAAATTGGAAGTTGTCAAAAATGAAGTGGAGCACATAAAGATTGATATCCTAGGCATTACAGAACTTTTAATGTGGGGGGAGCTCCTTAGAGGCCAGGCTCCAGCAAAGCCTCAGCACCTGGGCAGACTCAAATGGCTCTCTGTATAGCTGGGGGCTCAAGACTCTAGGATGGTCTTCTTAGCTTTCAGGGCTTCCTCACTTAGGGTAAGAATCTGGGATTTTAACCCAAGGGGACAGCCTGCAGAGTGCCATGGGCAGACTTGCACACCTAGTACTCACGTGTGTGTGCCTGTTTTCTTCAAGGACTCAGAACCCTGGACAGGAGACCTCGAATAAAGTCCAGGCGTCCATGTTCTCTGAGTTTCTAAGTCAGGGCCCTTCAGCTTTCAAGAATAGCCTCGCCCTGGTGCTCCAGTTTTAGCTGCGGCCAAGAAATCAGGAAGAAACTGGCCTAGGGCCTGAAGGGTCACCTGCTGGGAGGTGGGCCAGGTCTGGAGCAGGAGTTGACTTGGGATGACAGGAGCAGAGTGAAGGACAAACAGAAAAACATGATTTAGGCCCAAGACCTCAAAGGCTGAGATTTGATATAGCTTCCCAGTGCTTTCTCCAAGTCAGGTCTTAAATGAGAGTCATTGGGCAACATTAATGCCACAAGGCCAGAAGTACTGGGTTCAGGTTACCAAGATAGGATCTCACAGGGACAAATGCAACATCTGAATTTAGGGTCAAAAATCACTTGCCAAAGTTTAACATGAAGGAGAAGAGGCAGCTCATGTACAGACAGAGGTTGGAGAAAGACTTGCAGGACCTGAGCCAAGTGTGCTGTGACCATAGTAATTAAATGCCAATGTTTGACTAGGCTGCTTGACCAGGAATTCAGTGCCCAAGCCATAAAAGGTGGCAAGGAAGTTTGGTTCTTTTCTGCACAAGTCAGCTATGGCTGGAGTCATGGATTCAGTTTCAAGGACCATGTTTTATGAGGGACATTGAGTGGGTGGTCCAGAGTGTGATTAACAAGATAGTGATATTTGGAAGCCATGCACTGGGATGAGCCATGGAAAGAGTCACAGAAGGAGTGGAGTGGTCTGTCCTGAAATAAAGCTGAGGAGCATGGAGATGTTTCCAGGTCTCTGGAGGGCTTCTGGAGACAGAGGAAACATCCATGTACAATGGGAGTCCTGAGGACAGATAAGAGACAATGGGGAGTATTATCCCTCCAATAATTATTTGTACTATTCCAAAGAAAGGTGACTCATTGGAATGCAGAAATAATTGGATAAAATAATTAATATCACATGCAAGTTAAGTTTTGCTGAAGATAATTTAAAACCACTTACAACAGAACATCAACAGAAATTTAAGGAGGATTCAAAAGAAGACATGGAAAAAAGTTATTACTGCTGACATCAGATGGATTTTGGCTAAAACCCGAGAATACCAGAAAGTTGTTTACTTGTGTTTTGCTGACTAAGCAAAGGCATTCGATTGTGTGGATCATAACAAACTTTGGTAAAATTGTGTAGAGTGGGATTCTCAGAACATTTAATTGTGCTAATGTGTAACCTGAACTTATACCAAGAAGCAATAGTTGTTGGAAAAGAACAAACAGATACTGAATGGCTTAAAACCAGGAAAGGTATGTGTCAGGGCCGTATCCTTTCACCATGCTTACTCAATCTGTATGCTGAGCAAATAACTCGAGAAGATGATCCATATGAAGAACATGGCATCAAGATTGGAGGAAGACTCATTAACAACTCACGGTATGAAGATGACGTGTTGTTTGCAAAGAGTGAAGCAGAGGTGAAGCACTTACTGATGAAGATCCAAGAGTATAGACTTCAGTGTGGGTTGCACCTCAAAAAAAAAAGGAAAACAAGAATCCTCACAAGTTCAATAAATAGCATCATGATAAATGGAGAAAAGTTTTAAGTTGTTGGTGATTTCCTTTTACTTGGATCCACAATCAATGTTCATGCAAGTAGCAGTCAAGAACTCAAAGAATGTATTGCATTGGGCACATAGCAAAAAGATCTCTTTACAGGTGCTGAAAAGTAAAGATACCACTTTGAGGAAAGGTGCACTTGACCCAAACCATGTTGTTTTCAATCATATCCTATGTATGCAAACGCTGTACAATGAATAAGGAAAACTTTAGAAGAATCAATGCATTTGAATTTTGGTGTTGGTAAAGAATATTGAACATACCATGGGCTGACAGATGAATGAATAAATCTGTTTTGGAATAAGGATTGCTCCTTAGAAGCAATAATGGCAAGACTCTCATACTTTAGACACTTATCAAGATGGATCAGTGGACCAGTTTCTGAGGAAGGATATAATGTTGACAAAGTGTTAAAAGAGGATGATAAGGTGGTAAGGTGGAGGGTCAGAGAAAAAGAGGAAGACCCCAATGAGATAGATTGGCCAAGTGGCAGCATGGATGGACTCAAGCATGGCTATAGTAGTGAGGTTGGCCCAGGATCGGGCAGTGTTTTGTTCTGCTGTGCATAAGGTCGCTATGAGTCAGTACCAACTCGATGGCACCTAACAACAACAACAACAACAACAATAACTAAACGAGATGGATTGACAAAATGGCTGCAACACGGGCTCAAACACTAACAAACTTATGAGGTAGCACAGGATCAGGTGATAGTTTGTTCCTTTATACATAAGATTGTTACAAGTTGGAACCAACTCCACAGCACCTAACAGCAAAAACAATTGAATACTGTCCCCTCAAAATTCATGCCCACTTAGAACCTTGAGATGGACTCATCCTGGCTTTAGGGTAGGCCCTTAAGCCTCTGACCGGTGTCCTTATAAAAGAAAGAAAACAGACGCTCAGAGAAGGCCATGCGTAGTCAGACAGAAGCAGAGATTGGAGTTATACAGTCACAGCCAAGGAACATCAGGAGCCACCAGAAGCTGGAAGAAGCAAGGAAGAATCTTTTTCTAGAGTCTTCAGAGGAGCATGACCTGCTGACACCTGGATTTGAACTCCTGGCTTCCTGAAGTATAAGAGAATGAATTTTTATTGTTTTAAGCCATCCAGTTTTGTGGTAATTTGTTAAGGAGGTCCTAGGAATCTCAGACAAGGAGAAAGTTTTCAGCTCAATAAGCTCAAAAAAATTGTCTGCTAACAATTTTCTAACACAAGAATCAGACCATTGTGTACGGTAATGGGCTTCCTGCTGCTACAAGGGCTTGGCTCAAGCTCCATGACCATGACTCGGGTATTGCAGGGGTGGAAAAGTCCTGGCCTGAAAAGGAGAATTCACGTAGTCCACATGGGCCTTTTAGAATAAGAGCTGATGTTTCTGATCTGGGCTGACCCAGCCCTGAAGAAAGAGTGGACAGGGAGGAGAGGGGGAACTATTCCATATTTAGGAGTCACAACCCACCTTGTCTCCACCTGAGCATAACACTTCTAATCTGTCAGGAAAACTCTTCAAACACGAACTTCCCAATCTGAAACTAGAAGATTAGAAACTAGAAGAGGAGGTGTCTAGGGCCAGTGTGCCTTCTGTGTTTGGGCTTTGGGGCTCAGTATCTGCTCCTCACACAGTTCACTGTATACCCAGTGGCTCTTGAGGACCTGGTTGAAGGACTCTCCATACAGCATGGCCACACCTTCTTCCCAGAGTAGACTCAGATAGGAGCACCACCTCCTTGAATGCCCCAACCTGTGAGTTTACCCATTTAAAGTGCATCAAGGACAGAGAGACTTAGTTGTATAACTTTCCTCTGGAAAAGGCAGACAGAGTGCATGTCTAAATGAGCTTGCTCTGGGGGCTGTAGACCACACACCTGCCAAACAACCCATAAGAATGAGTACACAGATGTCTCAAGGTTCCAGGGACCTCCCACTGACCATTCTCTCTGGGGAGCCCTGCCCAGCCCTCAGGAACGTAGGACTATCATGGAAGTAGTTTTATTGTTATTGCTAGGCACTGTCAAGTCAGTTTCCACTTCTAGCAAATCTATACACTACACCCAGACACTGCCTGGTATCATACCATCCTCACAGTAGTCACGTTTGAGCCCATTGCTGCTGCCACTGTGTCAGTGCATCTCACTGGAGGTTTCCACTTCTTCACTGACCCTCCAAGCATGAGTCCTGCAGGGGCTGGTCCCTCCTGATAACATGTCCAAAGTATGAGAGACAAAGTCTTGTCATCCTGACTTCTAAGCATTCCGGCTGTACTTCTCCCAAGACAGATTTGTTTGATATTTTGGCAGTCCATGGTACTTTTAATATTCTTCTTCAACACCATAATTCAAATGCATCGATTCTTCTATGGTGTTCCTTATTTGTTGTTCAACTTTCACATGCATATGAAGTGATTGAAAATACCATGACTTGGGTCAGGCACGCTTTAGTCCTCAAACTGGTATCTTTGCTCTTTAACACTTTAAAGAGGTCTTTTGCAGTATATATTTCGAATGCAATCAGTTGTTTGATTTAATCACTGCTGCTTCCATGAGTATTGATATTAATACCAATTTCATTGGATAACATTTATCTGGTATTGTTTTGCTAATTCTTTTTCTTTCAATATTTATGTATCTCTATGAATCGGACTGCAAACCACAAGGTCAGCAGTTCGAAACTACCAGCTGCTCCGCGGGAGAAAGATGAGGCTTTCTGCTCCCGTAAAGATTTACAGCCTCGGAAACACTGTACAGGGTCACTATGAGTCAGAACCGACTCCACGGCACATAACAACAACAACAACATGCTTCAAAAGAACCAATAGATCTGTTTTGGAAGAAGTGCAGCCAGAGTGCTCCTTGGAGGCCAGGATCGCTAAGCTTCGTCTCTCATACTTTGGACATATTGTCAGGAGAGAACAGTCACTGGAGAAGGATGTCATGCTGGGTAAGGTGGAGGGTCAGAGAAAAAGAGGAAGACCCCCAACGAGATGGATCAGCCAGGTGGCATCATTGATGGTGTCAAGTGTGGCAGCGGTGGTGGGGTTGGCCCAGGATCGGACATTGTTTTGTTCTGCTGTGCATGGGTCGCTATGAGTCGGTTCCGACTCAATGGCACCTGACAACAACAATATGCTTCAAATGTGTTTTTTGTAAACAACATATAGGTACTTATATTTTTAAAGATTCAAACTGACAATCTGCTCTTAATATAAAATTCTAACCCGTTTACTTGTATTATTTCTATATTTGGAGTCATATTTGGTGGTGCTGTGGGTTAATGCGCTGGACTGCAAAGTCAGTTTGAGTCATAAGGTCAGTAGTTCAAGTTCAGCAGCCACTCCTCAGAAACCCTATACAGGGTCTCTATGGGTCAGAACTGACTTGATGGCACTTAACCACAACAGCATGGCACTGTGGGCTAATGCACTGGTCTGCAAAATTGGTTTGAACTGCAGGTCAGCAGTTCAAGCTTACCAGCTGCTCCTCAGAAATGGTATACAGGGTCACTATGGTGGGAACAAGTTCAATGGCACTTAACAACAATTATAAATTACATGCCATTCCCAGTCTTCCTTCTTCGTAGACCTCCTTATCAATAACTAGTTATGCAAGCATAATGTCCTTAGCACTTAATACCTAGCTGGGGGTCCCTGCTACCTCAAACTCCAGTTACTCAGCCTGTGGGAGTCTCACCCTCTGTAAGATGTTTCTGAGTTGTGGGCTGACTTTCTAGTGTTTCTGTCTGCCTCTGGGCTCCCTGGACCTCTCACACTGCCCTAACTATGGCTCAGGCTACTCAAAGGTTAATTAGAACACAGAATCCCTTCCTGGCTCCTACCCCCAAGTCCTTTGAACCCAGGCAGAATATGATCTAGTGACTTTGCTAAAAAGCTAGAGGAGGGAGGTGGGCAGGGGTAGGGGATCCCAACCACTCTGAGGCTCCTCCTTGGCTTCCTTCCCCATCGCTCACTCAACACTTCCACTGGATTTAGGCTGCTGTGTCTCATCTTCTGGCCCAAGGACCCAACAAGCCTTTATTATTTTTTTTACAAACAAATATAGTTCTTCTTCCAAGAAGACTTTAACAAATAACATTTTCTCCATCACATACCATAGACAAAATTTATGAATGGGCTTCCAGAGTTTAGAAAGAATTCTGATGCCATAACCTTCTAAGGAGCTTGGCTGTCACTGATGTTAGAGATCTCCCACAGAAATGCACACTTGCAGTGGCTTTAATTAGCTGTTATTCTTGCCTTTTAACTATGTGCTGTTCTTGATAAATGTCATCAAGTCAGTTCCGATCCACAGCAGCCCTGTATAGGGTTTCTGAGGAGTGGCTGGTGAGTTTGAACTGCTGACTTTGCAGTTCAAATCGACCTTGATGTTGAGTGCTTATTCTACAGTACCACACCAGGACTTGAAATAATGCATAGTTGGCAGGATTCAAATCTGTGCCAAGAGAGCCCAATGGATTGCTAGTCCATTGTCTTAACCCCTAGGCCACAAACACATGACCTTTTAATTATAGGCTACTATTAATTTAGCTTCATCATTATCAATATATTTGATAATGGTAACACTACAATGTATGTTAAAATTGAAATCTTTCAAGAAAATGAGGTGGCACTGGAGGCACTCACCCATCTATGCCAAGAAATTTGGAAGACAACTATCTGGCCAACTGATTGGAAGAGATCCATATTTGTGCCTATTCCAAAGACAGGTGACCCAACGGAATGCAGAAATCATCAGACAATCTCTTTGATATGCCATGCAAGTAAAGTTTCACTAAAGGTAATACAGAAATGGCTGCAAGCATACATTGACAGAGAACTTCCAGAAGTTCAAGCTGGATTCAGAAGAGGACATGGAACAAGGGATGTCATTGTTGATTCTGATGGATCTTGTTTGAAAGCAGAGAATATCAGAAAGATGTTTACCTGTGCTTTATTGATTACACAAAGGCTTTCAATTGTATGAATAATATAAGCTATAGACAACATTTCAAAGTATGAGTATTCCAGAACACTTAATTGTGCTCATGAGGAATCTGTACCTGGACCAAGAGGTAGTT
>NW_006408737.1:894814-906076 GCF_000296735.1 Chrysochloris asiatica
CTGGAGAAGGATATCATGTTTGGTAAGGTGGAGAGTGAGAGAAAGAGGAAGGCCCACAGCAAGATGGATTGGCAAAGTGGCAGCATCAGTGGGCTCAAGCATGGCAACAATTGTGAGGTTGGCCCAGGACTGGGCAATGTTTTGTTCTGTTGTACATAGGGTCGCTAGGAGTCAGTATGGACTCAATAGTACCTAACAACAACAACAACACAATGTATGTTACTATTGTTGTTGTTGCTAAGTGCTATGGAGTCAGTTCTGACTCATAACGACCCTGTATAGGGTTTCCTAGGAGAGGAATTGCCTAACCTTGAATTGCCAAACTTCTGGTTAGCAGGCCAGTGCTTATCCTACAGCGCCACACCAGGACTAATGACACATATTTGCAACAAGATTTTGAGTGTATATTTCAACAAGTAGACTTTGAAGTGGCACTATAGGATAAGTACTGGACTGCTAACCACAAAGTCAGCTGTTGAAACCCATCAGACACTCCCTGGAAACCCTTTACAGAGTTTTTATGAGTTGGAACTCCACGGCACTTAACAACAACAACAACAACAACAGGGACTTTCAGGTAAGTGTTCATGTTGGTTCAAATGTAAAACATTATCTCTGAGGTATACAATAGCCACTACCTCTTACCCCAACTGCTTGTACAGAAAGAAACTCATTCTTCGTGATGTACTTCTAGAATGTGTGCTATTTAAATATCTAGTAACAGACCATCAAGTCACAGCATTCTTTTATAATGTGTTTGCATATAATTTTTTTCCTTTTTAAATAGAAAAAAAGCAGTTCATACATGTTCCTAGCAGGGAGTTGTCAGTTGTGTGCAATTTGCTTACTTGCCAATCCTTTCTTGGAGAAGTCATCCTTGGGATTCAGGAAGCCTAGTCAGGAAAGTTAGGGAAATTTGACTTAGGAGAATATAGCCTAATCCCCAGGCTCTTGGGATACTTACAGTTTCCTGACTTCCAGAAGGATAAATAATGTCATGTCTCTCCCAGAATGTTGCCCCTCTCCTCCTTCCTTCTTTCAGAGACAAGCATCTATGGCAGGTTGCACTGCCTCCCCAGTGGAATGTGTAGTTCTAATCCAGGCAACGTTGAGCCACGGCAGGGCTCAGGGAAACAGAGATCTTGGGGACCTGGGTCCTGGGCAGGAGGGGCAGAAAGTGAATGTGAATTTTATGTGTGGCGCTATAGGATAAGAACTGGACTGCTAACCACAGCTTGGTCGTTTAAAGTCACCAGCCACTCTATATAGGGTGGCTATGAGTTGGAACCAACACAAAGACACATAACTACAACAACAGCAAAGCACATATGACAGGCTGTCCCCTGCAGTACTGAAAGTTGTACACATGTATTAGGGAGGTCCTTGTTTAGAACCTTCCAGTCAAGCTAGGAAGTGACAGGAAGCTGGAGATTGGGTTCAGCTCTTTGAGCCCTTCTTTCTCCCATCTCACCTGAGCTCTTTAGTCATTAGCTCTCATGTCTGGAATGGAACAACATTGGCAATAAAACCTTGTACAGGCTTTATTACATGTTTCTTTTAAGTAAGTGAGATCACATCTTTTGGTTGCTACATGTGGCTCTTGCTGTAGCCAGAAACTTGAAGTGCCCAGCAGTCTGCAGGGCAGGAAAGGCTCCTCTGAGGTGGCTGTTCCCACCACCCAACTTCTAAAACAGAATTGGAAGCTGTTTTCCTAGTATCAGTCTCTCCTCCTTGGCTTTCTGTATCCTGCTGAAGTTGGCCCCTTAACAAAACCAACAACCTGACTGCGCCTCTTTAAACCCTGTAAAAATCCTCCACTTTTTTCTCAGCCACTTCATAGCAAAAGCAAAAACTAGAAGCTAGAGAGAGTGTCCTTACAAGCAAGAATGACCAACACACATCCTTATAGTCGGCAGGTATTTGCTGCTGTTTTGGGTGTCTTGGGGAGCACTGCAGACAGCTCAATCTTCAGCCTAATCCCAAATGCCCCCCCAAACTGCCTACACCACATTTAAAATCTCTTAGCCCCCAAAAGGAAGTCATGGGAACCCCTAACTGATTGATAAACAGGATTCCAAGAAATCCAAGCCAACTAAGGGTTTCCCACCCTGTTCCCTTGCACCTTTCTGCAGTGTTTAAGTGTTAGGGCTCCTATTGCTACTGCCCATGAGGAATGGAGGTGGATACAGCTACTGGATGAGGAAATGGGGCCACGGAGCTGCTGGAGCTGTGGGTGACTAAGCCATAGCAGCCTGTGCCTGCCCTCGATCCCATGGGAGTCTAATAGATTCACCCTGGAGGGGCCATTATAAAGTAAGAAATCCACAGAGACTTCCCCAGCTCCCCACCAGCCCAACACCCTGTCCAGCTCCCACAAGTCAGAACCCCCTCTGCAATGAGCCTTGCTGTACAATGACTAGATCCTACCCTTTGTACCTCCAAAGACCCATTTTTATTATTTTATGAGCACTGGGAAATTTTGTCGCCCCAAAACTTTAGGTTTGAAATGTGGCCTGAGCTGTCTCATCATTGGCCAATGTACTCTTTGCATTATGTCTCTTGAAAAAACTTTTTAGCATTTTATTGTGAATTGAATGAAGGTTTACAGAGCAGATCATCAGTTTTACATTCAACAAACCATACACCCCACTACATGGCAGCAATCCCCTCCATATACCAACAGTTAACAGCATTTACCTCTGCTCACTTTAACCATTGCATTCCCCCCTGTGTCTCCTGCTAGTTCATCTTTCCTCTGCTAACCTTCTTCTTGTTGTATATTGCCTGCCCTGGCACCCATGTTAATATAGGTCAACCCTCTAGCCCATGAATAATTCCCCCTCTCTCCATCCCCCATAACCATCATAGAATGCTTCTTTTTTCAAGAAAATGTAAAAAAAAAATTTTTTTAACAACATTGGCCTCATACAATATTTGTTCTTTTGTGATTGACTAATTTCAACAAACTGATATGGCTTGGAGGCACATACTTATCTATGTTAAGAAATTTGGAAAACAGCTACCTTGCCAGCTAATTGGAAGAGATTCATATCTGTGCCCATTCCAAAGAGAGGCAACCCAAGGGAGTGTGGAAATCATCAGACAATATCATTAATATAGCATGCAACTAAAATTTTGCTAAAGATAATTTAAAAATGGATATAGTAGTACATTGACAGGGAGGTTAAGGCTAGATTCAGAAGAGGACATGAAACAAGGAATATGATATCACTGCTGATATCAGATGGATCTTGGCTGAAATCAGAGAATATCAGAAAGATGTTTACCTGTGCTTTACTGACTACACAAAGTCTTTCAATTGTGTGGATTATGACAAACTATGGACAACACTGCAGAGAATGAGTATTCCGGAACACTTAATTGTTCATGAGGAACCTGTGCATAGACCAAGAGGCTAAGAGTTAGGGCTCCTATTGCTTTAAACACAACAAGGGAACACCGAATGGTTTAAAATCAGGAAAGGTGTGCACCAGTGTTGTATTCTTTCACCATACTTGTTCAATCTGTATGCTGAGCAAATAATTCGAGAAATTGGATTATATGAAGAAAAACATGGCATCAGGATTAGAGGAAGACTCATTACCAATCTGCAATATGCAGATGACACAACCTTGCTTGCTACAAGTAAAGAGGACTTAAAATACTAACTGATGAAGATCAAAGACCATCTCAATGTAATGAAAACAAAAATTCTTACCACTGGACCAGTAAATGACATCAAGATAAATGGAGAAAAGACAGGCATTTGCAAAGACTTCATTTTGCTCAGAGCAACTATCAACACTCATGGAAGCAGCAGTCAAGAAATCAAACGATGTATTGCATCAAGCAAATCTGCTGCACAAGACCTCTTTAAAGTGTTCAAGAGCAAAGATGTCAGCTTGAGGACTAAGGTGCACCTGACCCAAGCTATGGTATTTTCAATAACCTCATATGCATGTGAAAGCCGGACAGTGACTAAAGAAGACCAGAGAAGAATTGATGCATTTGAGTTATGGTGAATAACTCGCATGCATGAATATTAAAGGAGAATAGTAAATGTACCATGGACCACCCAAAGCACAAATAAGTCTGTGTTGAAATAAGTACAGCCAGAATGCTCATTAGAGGCCTGGATGGCCAGAGTTTGTCTCTCATGTTATTGTTGTTGTTGTTAAGTGCCGTCGAGTCGGTTCCGACCCATAGCGACCCTGTACAGGGTTTCCGAGGGTGTAAATCTTTACGGGAGTAGAAAGCCTCATCTTTCTCCCGCGGAGTGGCTGGTAGTTTCGAACCGCTGACCTTAAGGTTCGCAGCCCGATTCGTAACCACTACGCTCTCATACTTCAGGCATATTATCAGGAGGGACCAGTCTCTGCAGAAGGACATCATGCATGGTAAAGTGGAAGGTCAGTGAAAAAGAGGAAGACCCTCAGCAAGATGCATTGGCACAGTGGCAGCAATAATGGGCTCAAGTGTAGCAACAATTGTGAGGTTGGCACAGGACTGGCAGTGTTTAGTTCTGTTGTACATAAGGTTGCTATGAGTTGGTTACTGACTTGATGGTACCTAACAACAGCAATTTCACTCAGCATAATGTCCTCCAGGTTCATTCATGTTGTGAGGTGTTTTACAGATTCACCTTTGTTCTTCAACATTTTGTAGTATTCCATTGTGTGTATATACCAAAGTTTGTTTAATCGTTCTTCTATTGATGGACGTTTAGGCTGTCTTCATATCTTTGATGTCTCTTGTAGACGGCATATTGGAAGATCCTGTTTTCTTATCCATTATGCTCTTGGTATCTCTTGACCGATACATTTAATCCATTTATATTCAGCATAATTATCAACAGGTATGAATTGATTGTTGTCAGTTTTCTGTGTGCGTGTGTGTGTGTTTTGTAGTGCTGCTGGATTCTTTGTTTCACATAATTTTCTATGCTGAGTTCATTTTGGTTGTGAGTTTTCATTTTAATTTCTGTTGTGTTAAATTTTTCTGATTTTCCTCCTTTTTAATTTTGATGTGCAGGTGTATTATTTTTCTTTGAGTCTACCCTGTAACTTGTTAATTTTTTTCCCATGCTTAAAACAGCCTGCTTTATCTTGAAATTTACTTGACTTCCTTGCCATTTGTAAGTTCTGTATCTACACTATTCCTTCTTTTTCCTTTGTAGTTGATTTAATTATACATTGATATCTCTGGTTCCCTATTTTCAGCCTTGTGGGTTTGTGTTAATTGAAATACTTCTTTATCTGGCTCGAGTTCTGTGTGGTGTTGTCATGAATGGTAATCCCAGGTTGTCATCTGCTGTTGATTCTTAGCCTAAAGAATACCCATTAGCATTTTTTACAAAGTTGGTCTGGTCATTACAAATTCGTTTAATTTCTGTTTATTAGGAAATGTCCTAATTTTGCCATCAAATTGAGGGGCAGCTTTGATGGGTATATGATTCTTAGCCGGAAAACTTTTTCTTTCAGACTTCCTGTTCTGGAATTTTGATAATCTGTCTAAATTGTTCTTCTTCATGGTGTCCCACATAACTCTTAGGCTTTTTTTGGATTTTTCCATTCCTTTTTCTGGTTGTTTTTCTAGCATACTAGTATTGAAACATTTATCTTCAAGCTCACTAATTCAGGCTTCCATTGCTTCAGATCCCTTGCCCTTTAAATGTATTGTCCATTTCTGAGATCTTAGTATTAATCTGCTGGATTTCTAATTACAGGTTTTGTATTATTTCAAACTTTGTGTTTATTCTGTGTTTGTTCTTGTAGTGCTTTCCTGAATTCTTCTAATGTTTTTATTGTGTTTTACTTGGTTTCCTCTATCTTTCTATTCATCCTTTGAAGGTACCTAACTATCATTCTTTTGAATTTCTTTTTCAGTTAGTTCTATTACCTTTTCTTCCTGAGAAATGTTTCCTGGCTCACACCTTGGTCATTTGTTTGAGCCATTCTCTCTTATTTCTTCATGTGAGCTCAACTTGTCTTTTGTCTCCAGGGTATTGTGAAGTTGTATTTGTAAAAAGAAGTTGTTGGACCCAGAGGGGAAAAATCTCTGGGGGGCTCCTGAAATTCAAGGAGCTCACAAGGTGGCTATGGAAGGGATGTGACAGCAGAGTTCCTGGCCCTAAATGGAGTTATCTATGTTCAGGGCACTCAATCCAGAAGTAGTTTGTGGGGTCCTTGATAGAGCTGGTTTCGGTGTCTATTAGGCCCACAGAGCAGCCAAGGACAGGATGACTGGTTAAATGCTGGTCTGGCGGCAATTTGGGTTTTGTAGGCCTGGAGCTGAGCTCACTTGAATCCAGAAACCAAAGTGACCCACCAAAATGGTACAGTCAGCTCCTGCCTCACGTATGTGGGCTCCAAACTCCCAGCGAGCAGGGGCTATGCTGGGAGTGTATGAGGGTCAGAGCTGGCCACACTTCTGTCACCAGAGGAGCATAGGGAAAAAGAAGAAATGGCACCTTTCTGTATGAATCTGATCTGCCAGGCCTCCCTCCACTGCCAATGCTGCTCATGAGATGGTCAAGCCATCTCTGGCCAGCTGTTCACCAGGCAGTCTTCTCTCTTGCCACCCCTGCTTAGCCTCTTCTCCCAGAAAGCACTCCATCCAGAAAGCACTCTCTAATCTTTCTTCTGAAGTTCAGGGTGTCAGAATTTTCATCTGGGTCTGGTTTATTTAGTCTCTCGTGTCTTTGTTGTAGAGGGTTTGTGTAGTGCATATGCCTAGTCCACTATCTCTTGAAATCTTAAAATTGTCTGCAAAATTCCATTGCTTCCTTTAGTTTCTCAGATAGGAAGCAAACGTGTTCCATGGCATAATTACCTAGGAAGCTTCTGAGACCTAGAAGTGGGATCAGGGTAGGCCTGCTACCTCTCCAAGGCCCTCCCACCCATGGCCCCCTCCAAAACACACCATGTATTTCCCACATGACATCTTTTCCCACATATTCTTGCCCATCACATAGCCCACATCATCTATCCTCTATATCCTCACAGTCATCTATCGCCCACATCCACTCTACCACACCAGGCTGAAATCTACATTGGGCTTTGCATCAGAGGATGACCAGAGGACGTAACCAGGGGCCTGGGCTGCTCTGTCAGGATCTTGTCTGGGTGGGACACTTGAGAATTGAGCCTGGCTCTCATCACTTTGGATCCTGGCATCTTTCTGGGCAGTGGCTGTCACAGTTCCTGGCTTACCAGAAGTCATAGAAATAATAATGAGGAGCAAGGTCATCAGAAGTTATATTTACATCTTAGAGGTCGCATCTGTTTCCAGGCTGAGAGCAGCAGGTGAACAAGGATGTGTATGAGCACTCCTGGGAAGTCTCATATATACTTGGGGAGGGATCCCTTGAAAAAGCTTTATCATGGGGTAAGCCATTTAATTCAGGCAGAGATATTAATGTTCCTTCACTGGTGCCCACTGGTGAGGAGACTTGGGGGATGTTCAAATTCCACAGACCAAGAAGACGCCTGATAATCGTCCTGTTTGGAGGGTTCAGGATGGGTTCCCAGTATGATGTTGCCAAACCTCCCCGTTTCTCACTGAAACACCAGAAGCATCTAGGCCACTAATGCATTCTCTGGCAAGCAGGCCTGTAATTCAGTTTGTACCTTCTTCTCTCTATATATATCTCAGTGGATAATTAGCAAGACAGACACTTAAGGAAAATGAGTCTGTCTTCCAGGGTAATCTCAGGGCCCTGTGACTCAGACCAAATCCAGGCACGTCGACACATTGTCATTCCCACAGCCATCACACTGGTAAAGGGCTCTTTAGTGGTCACTAAGAGTATGCCACACAGACATCGATAGGAAAATAAATGTCTTTCTGGAATGCATTCTCATTAAAGTCTATCCTATTCGACTCAAAGCAGATTGCTCAAGAATAGTTGCTAACGGGAACACAATGGGCTGCATGGGCAGAAGCATGGTGTCCAGACAAAGAGAAGGAAGAGTCACACTTGGAGACCTGAGTTCACTTTGGAGAAATACTTAGACAAATGGAAATGGGTGGGCTACCTACCTGGAAGGAGAATTAGGTTGAAAGAACAGTTCATAGTTTTACAGATTTGGGTTTCAGAAAAGTGTCTGGCCCACCATTTTCTGATTTATTGCTATTGGAAGGCTATGGAATTATGACTTAACCACTGAGAGCTTGTTACCTACGTTGTCCAGTTGTGAATAATCAAGCTATAAGGAGATATACACAGTATCCTTAGAGCCATTTCTCCAAGTGATATTTCATATCATTCTATTCCATTTTCATTCTTGTTCTTGTCAAGGTGCAGGCACTGTTCAGTCCTTGAATAAAAGATACAGAATTGTTGGCTAACCAAGATGGTACTTTGATGCCTGGGTCTCTCTTTACATCCTTCTCCCCACCTAGGCCACTTTTTTTCCCCTCTCTTTTCTCCTCCACTTCGATCCATTTCAGCCTTTAAATTCACCAAATAGAACTCTTCATTCTACTGTCCCACCCCCTACTTGATCTTCCCCATTAAACAAAACCACCATTAGTCTGATTAATAAAGTCCAAAGTCATTCTTGATCCATACCCCATTTCTTTTTTCACCACTCATATCTAATTCATCATTGGGTCCTATCATTCTGCTTCCAAAGTATATTTCATATACATCCATTTTCTCTGCATCTTTTCTGCTATCATCTTAGAACAATGTCCTCTAACCAATTTCCCTGCTTCCCCTCTTGCCCAACTTGGAGTCATTCCCTTCACAGAAGACAGAGCGGTCATTTGTACACATCATCAGATGTCACTCTTCAGCTTAAAACCTGTCCATGGCTTCTACTACATTCATAATAAGATTTTGAGTTTCTTTCCTTTGCCCTTAATGCCCTGCAGGTCCTGGTTCCTGCCTCTGTCCTGGATTTGGCCCAGCCTTTGGATCAAGTCCTGGAATCCACCAAACTCTTTCTTGTTCCATCTGCCTGAGGAGTCCTGGTGGCACAGTGGGTTAAGAATTGGGAAGCTAACTGAAAGGGCAGTGGTTCGAACCTGCTTCATAGGAGTAAAATGAAGCGGTCTGCTTCTGGAAGAATTTATAGCCTTGGAAACTCTATGGGGCAATTCTACTCTGTCCTATGGGGTTACTATGAGTAACCTCAGAGTAATTCAGAGTCGACATGATGGCAATGGGTTTGGGTATGGGTTTGGTCTACCTAAATCATTCTGCTCCTAGTTCTTCCCATAGCTCGCTTCAAGTTTCTCAGGAAGGCTCTCCCAAGAAGGTTCTCTTACTGCTATTTTCTATTAATGTAACCTTATTTCCTTCTTAGTTCTAACCATAATACATCATTATTTTACACATTTGTATAGATTGTGATTGTCCCCACCCACAAGCTACAAGCAACAGTCCATTCTGCAAGTTTAGGTTTCAGGAGTGTCTGGCCAGCCATTTCTCTTTAAGGGTAATAATTCTGGCTCTTTTACACACTATTTTCCCAGTGCCTGTCACTGTGCCTAGCACATAGTGTATGGTCAATAAAACAGTTGTTGAACAAATGACTGAGTGTCTCAATCCAATTCTACTCAGCGAAAATCCTTTGTGCATCTCTGTGTCCTTCATGCTGGTATCACAGAGCTATTTACCTTACAGGAAAGAGACCGGCAGTGAGCTGACTTGCTGTTCCCCTCCCAAGCAAACAGAGTGTACTTCAGGAAAGACATTCCAAACAAGATTTCATATGGGGTGGTATACATATATGACAGTGTTGTAGTCACAGACCAGTACCAAAAAAAATTTTTTTTAAAAAATCAATAACCAGAAAGTTGGTATGGAATGTAAGTGCTTGTGCTTGCATACTGGTACATTAATGCAGTAATGGTATCATGCTATAGTCAGATAACTGCTTCTGGATGAAAATCAACTCTTGTGGAAAAAAAAAAAAAAGACCTATTTGAATGGGCTTTATGACATTTCCTACTAGGAGCCCTTCCATAGCCCCAAAGTCAGCAATGAGGGTTGTGACCAAAAATGTCTTCTTTTCTTCCAGGATTAAGGAGCAGAGATGGGCAACCTGGAAGAGGAGGTGGCATCCTTGGTTTCTGGGATACTCAATAAAAGTTTTCCCCATTTGTACCACAGAATCGGTCTGAGCCTACAAAGACAGTCTGTTCTTCTTGAAGCAGGATGCTGTCAATATGGTCAAGGGAAAAAAAATAACTCCACTAACATTATACTAAAGCAATAAGTGATGGCAAAAGTGAAAAATATGTAGGAGAGAAAAGGGGCAAATGCTCCAGTCGCTGACTTCTGAACTCCGTATTTCAGCTGCACAGCTACACGTGCTACCCTGATGAAGAAATATGGGAAATCGAAACATTATAGTGATTCTTAACCCCCAACTGCCCTGTGATGAGAATTACAACACTTTGCTCCAGGTAAGTATCAATCTATCATGTCTATATAGAAAGGACTATTATTGCAAATACCTGGAGAGGCAATGGAGCCTCTTTTCTCTCTTCAGTTAAAAACATACTCTAAGACTTCTACAGACTGATCCTGACAATGACTATTTGAAACATTAAAAATGCCTGTAATGTTTCCATGCAAAGCCCTTCATAATGCTGCTTTCCCTAGAATGGCATGCTTGGGTTCTGGCCATATTTGTCAATATGCAAAAGAATCTCACTGTCTTCTGAAACTTCAATCTGATGGCACAGTGGTTATGAATCAGGCTGTGAACCTCAAGGTCAGCAGTTGGAAACTACCAGCTGTTCTGTGGGAGAAAGATAAAGCTTCCTGCTCCTGTAAAGATTTACACCTCAGAAACCCTGTAAAGGATCACTATGAGTCAGAACTGATTCCATGGCACATAACCACCACCAGGACTCTCTGGAAGACAGAAGGAGTTATGAGCCCCTTGAATACTCGGACTCTGAGATCAAAGTTTGTATCAATTCCAAGCCTAAATAATGTTGCTGTTGTCAGGTGCCATCGAGTCAGAACTGACTCATAGTGACCCCATGCACAGCAGAATGAAATAATGTCCGATCCTGGGCCAACCTCACTACCGCTGCCACACTTGATGCCATCAATGATGCCAATTGGCTGATCCATCTTGTTGGGGGTCTTCCTCTTTTTCTCTGACCCTCCACCTTACCCAGCATGACATCCTTCTCCAGCGACTGTCCTCTCTGGACAATGTGTCAAAAGTATGAGAGACGAAGCTTAGCCATCTTGGCCTCCAAGGAGCACTCTGGTTATACTTCTTTCAACACAGATCT
>NW_006408737.1:909009-937441 GCF_000296735.1 Chrysochloris asiatica
GGTTGTGTGGTCGCTGTTAAACACGAATCTCCCTGTGCTATGGCCCTTAACTCTGGCTCAAAGGTGGGATTTCCGTCCTCGGATGTCTAGTCAGTCAAGAGGCGGAAGCGCAGCAGGGGGCGACAGGGTTGTAAAGCCTAAATAATAGGGGAGCAAAACTCTAAAAGACTTGAGAATAATGCAATGGTGACCCACTTGAGACTGGCAGTTGAGTTCAAATCCTGGGTCTGCCACTTCTTGGTGACCTTGGATAAGTTTCTCAACCTAACTCTGTGCCTCAATTTATTCCCCTGTAGAGATAATGATAATGCCTACTTCACAGAGCTGTTGTAAAATTAAAAAGGATAATGAATACAAATATAGTGCTTAAAACTGTGTCTGCCATGTGTTAAATGTTACGCAATTGCTGATGCTGTTATTACATCATGACCCTAAAGAAGGTCTTTAATTAAAACACAGTGCTCCCTTTCACGAACATAGGGCAGTACAGCTTACAATAAGATTTCATTTCTAGGAAATTCAATGTAAAACAATGACTGGACTAGGGAATACTGGTTGCCACCTCCACACAAGGACTCCTTCCTCAGAATCTGGGGGTGGGAGGGTGTGGAGTGTTGGTGGCTCTCTATCTTCCATTCATCCGACCTGCCTTGTCCCTTGGTCAGATTGAAATGCTGACTCCTGGGACTTGAAATTGTCCCTGGGCACAGAGAAAATTTTCTGAGATGATGAGGAAATTATTTCCTAAACAATAACTTAATTTCAGGATCTTGTCTGTAGAGACTGTGACTTGGGTCGCCCTAAGGAAAGAAAGACTTATGTAACTTCTGAACTAATGTCAAGGGTATGGCCTGAAGATGCTTCTGAGTCTGGTTAGGAGAGGGATCCTCAGAAGTTTTTACAAGGGAAGGGGTTGCACCAAATCCATGACCCTGTCCTCTGGGACAAGGCTAGGAACAACTGCATGTATGGGAAGAGGTCCTCTGATGTCCTCACTCATGCGTCAACCCTGTGTTCACTGGTCTTCACTGGTAAACTGGGTCCAGCTGCTTTTTCTGGGATGATACAGACAACAAAGAAACAGAGGTTTTTGAGAGAGCCAGTGGTAACCCTCCAAAAGCCCTGTCTATGTTCCCAGTGGCCCACTGTCAACTGTGTGCTGCTAATTGAAGTGAGGCCAATGAGGAAGTGGAGAGAACACCCATCACTCCTTCTGAGGACTGCTCCGATAATCTAGAGAAATTTGGAGAATTGACACAAAGAGAATAGAGTTAGGCTGATTGTTCTAGTGAGTGACCAAGGCAGCCATAAACAATTCAAGACAAGACACTAAATATGGTCTTCCTCTGAAGAACAGAGGCTGGCTCACCAATAAGAATTAAGTGATAACAATGTGAACAAATAAGCCCCCAATCCAAGGCACTTGGCATGACTTAAATGGCTGCCCCAAATCTAAATTGAACTCCATTTTGAATCAAACTGAAGCTTGGCCTAAAAACCCTGCTCTAAAGAGATAATTTAGCTTCTTATAAACATTTAACTCTAGTAACCTAAAAAGGAACAAGGGTCAAGATTTAAATCTGTGTTAGGAACTGTTTGTTAAAAGATGTTTGTTGAGTGTTTGTGTGGCTTTTCCCAAGAAGAATGCCTTGAACAACAATTTCCAGAGGTTAGAAAATAGAAATTATAAATTAAGCTGAATTGTAATGTAACAACCCCTGTGTACATTTTTGTAACATAACCTCTCATGCCTGTGAGCACAGTCCATTGTTTACTCCATCCTATAAAAAAAACTCTCTTCTTGACATTTGGAACACTATGGTACCTGCCATTTTAAATCAATCATATGGATTACTATGCCAAGAATTACAAACTGAAGAGGAATGGCATCACATTTATCATCAAAAAGAGCATTTCAAGACCTATACTGAAGTGTAATGCTGCCTGTGATAGGATAATATCCATACATTTATAAGGAATACCAGTTAATAGCACTATTATTCAAATTTATGCATCAACCACTAAAGCCAATGATGATGAAATTGAAGAATTCTACCACTGGACCAATAAACAGCATTCTTATCAATGGAGAAGAGATTGAAGTTGTCAAGGACTTCATTCTTCTTGGATCAACTGTCAACACTTGCGGAAGCAGCAGTCAAGAGATCAGACGATGTATTGCATTGGGCAAATCTGCTGCACAGGAACTTTTTAAAATACTGAAGAGCAGAGATGTCAGCTTGAGGACTAAGGTACACCTGACCCAAGCCATGGTATTGTCAATAACCTCATATGAATGCAAAAGCTGGACAGTGAGTAAGGAAGATCATAGAAGAATTGATGCCTTTGAGTTGTGGTGTTGGAGGAGAATACTGAAAGTGCCATGGACTGCCAAAAGAACCAATAGATCTGTTTTGGAAGAAGTGCAACCAGAGTGCTCCTTGGAGGCCAAAATGGCTAGGCTTCGTCTCTCATACTTTGGACACATTGTCCAGAGAGAACAGTCGCTGGAGAAGGATGTCATGCTGGGTAAGGTGGAGGGTCAGAGAAAAAGAGGAAGACCCCCAATGAGATGGATCAGCCAGGTGGCATCATTGATGGCGTCAAGTGTGGCAGCGGTAGTGAGGTTGGCCCAGGATCGGACATTGTTTCATTCTGCTGTGCATGGTGTCGCTATGAGTCGGTTCTGACTCGATGGCACCTGACAACAACCAGCTTCTTCAGTCTGAAATTTATCAAACGTTTATTAATAATTACTAGTAATTAGAATGCAAAGGTTGAAAACAAAAAGGACAGCCTAGTAGTTAGAAAATATGGCCTTGGTAAAGAAACAATGCGGGAGATCACATGATAGAATTTTGCAAGACCGATTACTTATTCATCAAAAATACCATTTTTAAACAGCATAAAAGACAACTATACATAAGCAACTCACCAGATGGCATACACAGACATCAAATTGATTACATCTGTGGAAAGAGACAGTGGAAAAAGGTCCATATCATCAGTCATCAGCCCAAACAAGACCAGGGGTAGACTGTGGAATAGACGATCAATTGCTCATATGCAAGTTCAGACTGAAATTGAAGAAAATTAAAACAAGTTCATGAGAGCCAAAATATGACATTGAAGATACCCCACTGACTTTAGATACCATCTCAAGAACATATTTGATGCATTAGACACTAATGACCAAAAGATAAGAGAGTTGTGGGATGATATCAAGAACATCATACAGTATAAAAGCAAAAGAACATTAAAAAACAAACTAACAAAACAGGAGAGAAAGAAAACACCAAAACAGATGTCAGAAGAGGCTCTGAAACTTGTTCTCCAGAGTAGAGATGCTAAAGCAAATGGAAGAAGTGAGGAGGTACAAGAGCTGAACAGAAAATTTCAAAGGACAACTCAAGAAGACAAAGTCAATTTATAGAAATTATAGAAATTTTCAGAAGACCTGGAGATAGAAAACCAAAAGGGAATAGCACCCTCAGCATTTCTCAAGCTAAATAAACTGAAGAAAAAATTCAAGCCTCTGCATTATTGAAGGATCTCTGGGTAAATTATTGAATGATACAGAAAGCATCAAAAGAAGATGGAAGGAATACACAGAGTCACAGCACCAAAAATAATTGGTTGATGTTCAACCATTTCAAGAGGCAGCATATGATCAAGAGCCCACAATCCTTAAGAAACAAGTCCAAGGTGCATTGCAGGAATTGGCAAAGAACAAGGCACCAGGACTTGATGGAATACAAAGTGAAATCTTTCAACAAGTGAGGTGGCACTGGAGGCACTCACTCATCTATACCAAGAAATTTGGACAACTACCTAGCCAACTGACTGGAAGAGATCAGTTTTTGTGTCCATTCCAAAGAGAGGTGACCCAACGGAATGCAGAAATCATCAAACAATATCATTGATATCCCACGTGAGTAAAGTTTTACTAAAGGTAATACAGAAGTGTCTGCAAGCATACATTGACAGAGAACTTCCAGAGGTTCAAGCCGGATTCAGAATAGGACATGGAATAAAGGATCTAATTGCTGATGTCAGTTGGATCTTGGTTGAAAGCAGAGAATACCAAAAAAATACCTGTGCTTTATTGACTACGCAAAGGCTTTCAATTGTGTGAATCATGACAAGTTATGGACAACATTGTGAAGTATGAGTACTCCGGAACACTTAATTGTGCTCATGAGGAACCTGTACATATGAGGTTTTTGAAAATACCATGACTTGCATCAAGTGCACTTTAGTCAAACTGACATCTTTGCTCTTCAACACTTTAAAGATGTCTTGTGCAGCAGATATGTCTAATGCAATACATCATTTGATTTCTTGACTGCTGCTTCCATGAGTGTTAATGGTTGATCCAAGAAAAAAGAAGTCTTTGACAACTTCAATCTTTTCTCTATTAATAAGAATGTTTTTTATTGGTGTGTGCCAGGGTTGTATTTTTTTCACCATACAACCTGTATGCTGAACAAATAACCTGAGAAACTGGGTTATATGAAGAAAAATGTGGCATTAGGATTGGAGGAAGACTCATTAACAATCTGCGATATGCAGGTGATACAATCTTGCTTGCCGAAAGTGAAGAGGACTCAAAATACTTACTGATGAAGATCAAAGACTACAGCCTTTGGTATGGATTGCATCTCAATGTCAAGAAAACAAAAATCCTCACCACTGGACCAATAAACAATATTCTTATTAATGGAGGAAAGTTTGAAGTTGTCAAGGACTTCATTCTTCTTGGATCAACCATCAACACTCATGGAAGCAGCAGTCAAGAAATCAAATGATGTATTGCATTAGGCAAATCTGCTGCACAAGACTTTTTTAAAGTGTAGAAGAGCAAAGATGTCAACTTGAAGACTAAGGTGTGCCTGACTCAAGCCATGGTATTTTCAATAACCTCATATGCATGTGAAAGCTGGACAGTGACTAAGGAAGACTGTAGAAGAATTGATACATTTGTGTTACAGTGTGGGAGGAGAATATTGAAAGTCCTATGGGCTGACAAAAGAAGAAACAGATCTGTGTTGGAAGAAGTACAGCCAGAGTGCTCCTTTGAAGTCAGGATGTCCAGACTTAGTCTCTCATATTTTGGACATATTGTCAGAAGGGACCAGTCGCTGGAGAAGGATATCATGTTTGGTTAGGTGGAGGGTCAGATAAAAAGAAGAAGACCCCCAGCGAGATGGATTGGCACAGTGGTAGAATCAATATGCTCAAAGGTAGCAATGATTGTGAAGTTGACCCAGGATCTGGCAGTGTTTCATTCTGTTGTGCATAGGTTGCTATGAGTCAGTACCGACCAGATGGCAAATAACAACAACTTGGAACAATCAACAAATTACCTGGATTGTCATGCCTTATGGTTTTACAGAGCCTCCAATACACTTTTCTTAGATTTTGCATAAAGATTTGCAGGCTTTACACTTCCCAAATGAATCTGCCTTGTTACAGAATGTCAAATAACTTTAACCCTAACTTGGTAAATTGACCTGTATTGAAATTCTTGCACATGTTTAATAATTGTAGTCTTAAAAACAAGTTTTATTTTGCTAGCTTAGGCTCATCTCCTAGTATATCTTACTGGTGTGCTCTACTTATTTGCAAGCCTACCTATAAGATAGCATCACTTTGTTAAAACATTTAGGGGCTGGTGGGCATACAGTTTCTACAGAAAAGTTGCCATTAGTTCACCCATAAGTATGCCACATACTTATCTAATGTCTACAGAAGGCATGAGTACAGACTCTAAGAGAAAAGAAGCTCTTGTAGTCTTCTCTTTTCCTAAAACATAAAGAGGGTTTTTAGAGCATTGTGGTTACAACTGAGCTTGGATTCCTAAATTTTCTCTTATGGCTCAATTACTATACAAATATTTAAAGAACTCTGAGTCTGAACCATTCTATCTTATTCCAGAAGATCAACGGGCAAAAACTAAATTTAAAAAAGCTTTGACTAACATGCCTGCTTTAGGGTCCCCAAGGAGTCCTGTTGTGGCACTGTGGGAGAAAACACTGGATTGCAAGGTTGGTTTGATCCACAGTGTTGGTGGTTCAACCTCACCAGCTGCTTCTTAGAAACCCTATATAGGGCCACTATGAGTCAGAACCAATTTGATGGCACTTAACTACTACTATCATTTGGACATCTCTTTATTTGTGCATGAAGTTTCTGTTATTGTATTAGGTTTTCTTATACAGAAACAGAGACCAAAATAGGCCTGTAGGCTATTACCGTCAGAAGCTGGATCCTGTGGCAAGAGCCTACCCGTTTGCCTCAGGGCTATGGATGTGACTGCAAAATTGGTAAAAATTAATGCACATATAACTTTAGGAATTTTTTTAAAAGATATACCTGTACCCTCATGCTGTGTCTGCCTTATTTAATTCTGCTTTACCCTAACACTTATCTGCCAGTGGACTCATCTCCTATGAGTTCCTTGTTCTGGAAGCTTCAAATATTAGACTACATATAGAGATTACTTCAAATTTAGCTACTCTTTTCCCTGTAACTAATAAAGGTGATTGTTCTTCCCACAACTGTTTAGATTTAACTGAGTAGCTTCTGACTCCCCATAGTGAGTTAAAGGAACATCCGTTGACAACCTCTGATATGATACTATTTGTAGATGTCTTTTATTTAAAAACAACTCCCACTCATATTATTAGATTGGCTATTCTATTACAACTTCAACCAAAGTCCTTGAAAGCCAGCCATTCCCCAAAGCCACTTAATCTCAACAAGCTGAATTTACTACTCTTACTGGAGTTTGTAAATGTGCTAGAGGGAAGTTCAAGAATATTTGTAGGCCTAACAACAACAACAACAACAACAAGATATGCATTTAGAGTTATTCATGATTAATGTATGTTGTGGAAACAAAGAAGATTTTTAACCTCTTTTGATGGTGCTATTAAAATCACAACTTTGGTATCAGACCTTTTAAATGCCTTGTTGTTCCCTTCTGAAATTTCTGTAATTCAAATACAGGTGCACCAAATAAAGGGAGTGCCCTGAACTGAAGAAATTCAAGGAAATAACTTTACTGATGAAGTGGCCCCACAGGCTGCTTTCCAAGTGATTGTTGCTCCTGTTACAACAAAGGAGTTTGTAAAGGAGCCTCTAGAACAGGGATGGATTACTGTTTTCCTGCCAAAACTTACTATTCCTGCCAAAATTTACTATATTAGTAATGGGCCATACAAAATTATCAACTTGGAAATTAGCCTGCTATATCTGGTCAAAGATTTAATGAACTCACTGCTAATGTAATGGCTGGAACTGCAGTTACCTTAGCAGGGCTGGAGCAAATGATTTCATGGGCCTAATACAGTCCACGGGCCAGATGTTCCCTACTCTGCTCTAGAAGACTCTACAGAGAACTATTCCCATGAAATGATTGATCTTTTTGAACCCATCAAAGAAAAGCTTTTAAGACATCAGCAATTCAGTCAGATGAAAGTGAATTCAGTCAGATGAAAGTGAGACAAAAAACAAAAGGCTGCTATCACGACCATAACACTAAATTATAGTTGGGGCCCAATACTACAATTGTTCTTCCTAAAGTCTTGCATGTATTTATGGTGTGTGGACTCTACATTTGAATACTCATCTAGAGAGAGAGAAAAATGATTAAAATGTTACAGAAATATCAGTAGGGCTGTTTTTCTAAGGCATTTTGATCATGTGACCTCTCATTGTTTTATTTGCCCTCATTATAACCCTGGGAAACCTTTAAAGCTTTACCTGGGATATACTCTTTGCCTCTGGACCGACAGATTTTACTCAGCTTCCACCTTACAACAGTTATGTCTGAGTGATGATTTGTTGATTTCCACATTGGGTAGAGGTTTTCCTCTATTGACAAGTCATTACTTCCTTTGTAGCAAAGGGACACCTTGAAACCTATTGCCCAGTTGGGAAGGACTGAAAATTCATTGCAGTGATTGGGGAACCCATTTTACTGGACAAGTAATTCAAGAATTATGTCAAATCTTCCCCATATACTACAGATCGTATTGCTCTTACCATTTGCAGTCCTCTGGACTTACAGAAAGAACTAATGATATAATAAAAAATTCAGCTTGCTAAGCTTTCTGAATCCTTAGTTTTGTCCTGGACTAAAGTTCTCCCTTTGGTTCTTTTAAATTTAAGCAGTACTCCTTTTGAATCCCATAAACTCACTCCTTACGAAATAGTCACTGGAAGGCCTCTGATTCTTCCAGTTGGTAGACCCTAACGTAGTAAAATCTGAATAATGCAATATTCTAAGAATTTTTTTTTTTTCAAATTAAAGATGAATTTGAGGAGCAAAATCCTGACTTTCTTTCTCTATTTAAACCTGAAATTTATGATTCCTGGAAAAGACATCAATTAAGAGATCCTTTAGACTCTTACTGGAAGTGGCTTTATCTAGTTCTTTGAACTAAAACTAGGTGGCATTAACCCTTGAATTAACTGACCACAGTTAAAGAAAGCTAAAGCACCTATCTGAACTGCCCAGTCAATGGAGACTCAAGTTGAAAAGCCCTATCAGCAACTTCGCAAGCAGATGCCTGATGTCAACATCAAGAAATATGCAAGCTGCTGATGTGTCTGGACTCTGTTACCAACTGCTGGTATTTTAACAGTTTTCACGATTTTCTTTGAATGCTTGTGAAATTATTTCTTAAGGACTTTTGTAATAATTGAATACCTTTAACTCTAACCAAGTAAACTGACCTGTATTGAAATTCTCACACATGTTTAATAATGATAGCCTTTAAAACAAGTTTTACTTTACCAACTTAGACACACCTCCTAGTATAGCTTATAATTTATTTCTAACTAACTTAGTATCCATTATGAAATTTTAAAAGCCAACAAAACTTCTTGTTGTGACTTGGGTGAAGGTTTACAGAGTAAATCATCAGTTTTACATTCAACAAATTATATACTTTGCTACAGTACAATGATTGCAATCCTCTCCACAGTATTTACCTTTATTCACTTTACCTCTTGCATTCCTCCCTGTGTCTCCCACTACCTTCATCTTTCTTCTGCCAAGCTCCATTCTTGTTGGTTATTTCTTGCCCCATCACCCATGTTAACAAGTGCCTACCTTCTAGCCCATGTCCAGTAACCATATAGAATGTTAATTTTATCAAGAAAATCTTTTCTTAACTTTTTACAACAGTGGTTTCCTACATTATTTGTCCTTTTGTGACGGACTAATTTCACTCAGCATAATGTTCTCCAGGTTCACCTGCTGGTCTCTTTGCTTCATATAATTTTCTGCACTGAGTTCATTTTATTTGTGGGTTTCTTTTTATGTTCACTTAATATTTACTAGAACTTTCAGATTTTCCTCTTCTTTATTTTGATGTGAAGGTGTATTTTCTTTGAGGTTACCCTGTAATTTATTATTTTTTTTCTTCACATTTAAAAAAGTCTGTTCATCTTGAAATCTACTTGACTTCCTCACCATTTGTAAGTTTTGTATCTACACTATTGCCTCTTTTGCTTTGCAGTTGGCTTCATCATACATTGATATCTCTGGTTCCCTATTTTCAGTCTTGTAGGTTTGTTTTACTTTAAATACTTCTATAATATATCCCACTGGAATTTAAAGATCATCTGAAGAACAGATTGGATACATTAAACACTAAAGACTGAAGACAAGAAGAGTTGTGGGATGACATCAAGAACAACATACAGGAAGAAAGCAAAAAGTCATTAAGAAGACAAGAAGGAAGGGAAAGATCAAAATGGATGTCAGAAGAGTCACTGAAATTTGCTCTCCAGTGTAGAGATGCTAAAGCAAATGGAAGAAATGAGGAGGTACAAGAGATGAACAGAAAATTTCAAAGATCAGCTCGAGAAGATAAAGTCAAATATTACAATGAAATGTGCAAAGATCTGGAGTCAGAAAACCAAAAGGGAAGAACACGACCAGCATTTCTCAAGCTGGGGGAACTGAAGAAAAAATTCAAGCCTCAATTTTCATTATTGAAGGGTTCTCTGGGTAAATTACTGAATGATGAAGAAAGCACCAAAAGAAGATAGAAGGAATACACAGAGACACTGTACCAAAAGGAAATGGCTGATATTCAACTGTTTCAAGAGGTAACATATGATCAAGAGCCAATGATAATAAAGGAAGAAGTTCAAGGTGCATTGCAGGAATTGGCAAAGAACAAGTCACCAAGAATTGATAGAATAAAAATTGAAATATTTCAAGAACATAAGGTGGCACTTTAGGCACTCACTCATCTATGCCAAGAAATTTGGAAGACAACTATCTGTCCAACTGATTGGAAGAGATCCGTATTTGTGCCCATTCCAAAGAGAGGTGACCCAATAGAATGTGGAAATCATCGGACAATCTCTTTGATATCCCATGCAAGTAAAGTTTTGCTAAAGGTAATACAGAAATGGCTGCAAGCATACACTGACAAAGAACTTCCAGAGGTTCAGGCTGGATTCAGAAGAGGATGTTGAACGAGGGATATCATTGTCTATGTCCGATGCATCTTGGCTGAAACAGAGAATACCAGAAAGATGTTTATCTGTGCTTTATTGACTACTCAAAGGGTTTTGATTGTGTGGATTAAGTCAAGCTATGGATTACTTTGTATCCTACAAGTATGACTATTCCTCAACACTTAATTGTGCTCATGAGGAATCTGTACATGGACTAAGAGGCAGTTGTTCGAACAGAACATGGGAACACTGAATGGTTTAAAATTAAGAAACGTGTGCGAAAGGGTTGTATTCTTTCACCACACTTATTCAACCTGTATGCTGAGCAAATAATCCGAGAACCTGGGTTATATGAAGAAAAACGTGGCATCAGGATTGGAGGAAGACTCATTAACAACCTGTGATATGCAGATGATACAACCTTGCTTGTTGAAAGTGAAGAGGACTTAAAATACTTACTGACGAAAATAAAAGAGCACAGCCTTTGTTTTGGATTGCATCTCAGTGTAAAGAAAGCAACAATCCTTACCACTGAACTAATAAACAACATTCTTATCAACGGAGAAAAGATTGAAGTTGTCAATGACTTCATTCTTATTGGATAACTGTCAACACTCACGGAAGCAGCAGTCAAGAAATCAGATGACATATTGCATTAGGCACATCTGCTGCACAAGACCTTTTTAAAGTGTTGAAGAGCAAAGATGTCAGCTTGAGGAATAAGGTGCACCTGACCCAAGCCATGGTATTTTCAATAACCTCATATGCATGCAAAAGCTGGACAATGAATAAGGAAGACTGTAGAAGAATTCATGCTTTTGAGTTATGGTGTTGGAAGAGAATATTAAAAGTGCCATGGGCTGCTAAAAGAACCAACAGATCTGTGTTAGAAGAAGTGCAATCAGAGTGCTCCTTGAAAGTCAAGATGGCCAGATTTAGTCTCTCATATTTCAGACATATTGTCAGGAGGGACCAGTCACTAGAGAAAGATACCATGTTTGGTACGGTGGAGGGTCAGAGAAGGAGAGGAAGACCCCCAGTGAGATGGATTGGCAAAATGGCAGCATCAATGGGCTCAAGTGTGGCCACAAAAGTGAGCTTGGCCCAGGACCAGTCAGTGTTTCATTCTTTTTTTGCATAGGATCGCTGTAAGTCAGTACCAACTGGTGGCACCTAACAACAACAAGATCTGACTTGAGGTCTTGGTGTTATCCTGTGTGTTAATTTAAAGGTTGTTGTCTGCTGCTGTTGGTTCTCAATCCAAAGAACATCCTTTAGTATTTTTGGTAAAGTTGGTCTGATTACTATAAACTCTTTAAATTTCTGTTTATCTGGAAATATCCTAATTTTGTCATCATATTTGAGGAACAGCTTTGTGGTGTGTGTGATTCTTGGTTGGACGTTTTTCTCCCCCAGAGTTTTCTATATGTTATCCATTGCCTTGTTGTCTGCATGGTTTTTGTTAAGAAATCAGAGCTCAGTTTTACTGCTTCTCCTCTGCAGGTAACTTTATTTTTCCCTGAACTACTGTCAGGATTTTTCCCTTATCTTAGGTATTTGGAAAGTTTGGTTATGTCTTGGTGATTTTCTTTTGGGATCTATTCTGTTTGGGGTTCATTCAGCTTCTTGCATTATTATCTTTGTGTCTTTCATGAAATTAGTGAAGTTTTCTTCCAACAATTTTCTCTGTGCTTTTAATTGCCTCTTTCTGTTCAGGATTTTCAACCACTTGTAAGTTATTTCTCTTCATGGTATCCCAGATAATTCTTAGGCTTTCTTTGGATGTTTTCATTATTTTTTCTTACTGTTCTTCTAGCATACTAGTACTGAGGGAAATATCATCAAGTTCACTAATTTGGATTTCTATTGCTTCCAATCTACTCCTTTGCTGTATCAATGTATTGTCTATTTCTGAAATCTTAGTATGAATCTTTTTGTGTGTTTGGCTGGTTTTGGCTGCTGTGTATCATTGGTCAGATAGCATAGGAGGCTCCACCAATGGGTGGAGGTGAAGGGGGAATGGTTGTAACTCAGCTGTATGGTCACAGTTGCTTATGTTGGTTGGAGGGAAGAGAAAACCATCCCAACACATACAAAAGAAAACAAAACCGAATGAACAAACAAGATACTGACAATGAAAAGAGAAAATAATAAAGGTGAAAAAAGAAAAACCAAAACAGTCACCAATCAGAAAAAGAATATATAAGTAAAAAAGAGAATAGAGGGACAGGAAAGCGGAACTATTGGTTGTTGTTAAGTGCTGTCAAGTCTGTTCCAGCTCATAGCAACTCTGCATAGGGTTCCCATGAACAGCTGGTGAGTTTGGACTACTGACCTTGTGAATCAAAGTGACCTTGTGGTCAAGTGTTTTTCCTACAGCGCCACACCAGGGCTTTAAGTAGAATGATAGAAGAGAAAAATAGGAGAGAAAATAAAAGGAAGAATTTTTTTTTTTTTTAATTTAGAAAAATTTTTAATAAAACCTTAGAAAATCAGGGAGAGATGGATAGAAAGAAAGTAGTAAAGAAAGATCAAAAGGAAGAAGGGAAATGAGAAACAGAAGAAGGGTAATGAAGCAGAGCTAAAAAGGATAAAATTCAAAGGCATGAAAAGAGAAGAAAGAATAAACTACTAAAAACAACAAAACAATTGACGAAAAACACAAAAAATGCAGTTGTTGGACCCAGAAGAAGAAAATTCTAGGGAATCCTGCCGGCCAAGAACCTCACAAGGTGGATGTGGGAGGGATGTGACGGTGGAATTCCAGACCTTAGATTGTGCTCCTAGAATAGGTCTAGGTATTATCTACGTTTAAGACACTAAATCCAGAAGTAGTTTGTAGAGGTCTTTGATGGAGCCAGTTTCAGTATCTTGTAGGACCACAGGGCAGCTGGCTGGGTCACTGGATATAAGGATTTATGCTAGACTAATATTTGTCTGGTGGCCCTTTGGGTTCTGTAGGTCTGGAGCCAAGCCCATCTGAATTTAGGCACCAAAGTGGTGCAGCCAGCCCTGACTTCACACTAGCCTGGCTCACAACCACGTGGTTCTGAACTCCCAAAGAGCAGGGTCTACACTGAAGGTGGATGAAAGCAGGATCTTGAGACACCTCTGGTCACCACAGTTGTTGTTGTTGTTAAGTGCCATCAATTCAGTTCCAACCCATAGCGACCCTGTATAGGGTTTCTGAGGAGCGGCTGGTGAGCTTGAACCACCAACCTTGCAGTTCAAACAGCTTTGCAGTCTGGCGCATTAACCCACAGCGCCCCACCAGGACTCCGGTCACCACAGTAGCATGGGAATGTGCTCTGCTAGGCCACCTCCATCACCAGAACTGCTCACAAAAGTTCAAGATGGTTGTGCTGCATCTGCCCAGCCATTCACCAATCAGTCTTCTCTTGTCGTATCTGTTCAGTTTCCCCTCCCAGCAATCACTCAATCCACTTCCTTAACTTTTCCTCTGAAGTTCAAGGTTCCAGCATTTTCATTTGTGCCTATTTCATTGGGTGTCTTTATTGTAGAGGGTCTGTGTAGTGTGTCTGCCTCCTTCACCATTGTGTTGGAAGTCAGTCTCTAATATGAAATTTTTAATAAGCATTATCTTTCTGTTTATTATAATTGATGCTTGAGATGAAAAGGATTTTATCAAATTAACTCAATCATTAGCCAGTGTAGCAATTTGACTAGCTGTTGGGTATGCTACTCTTCCCCTCAGTCTAAACAGGGCCATACTGATCCACTCACTGTACAAGTCTTCGATTACAAATTCACACCTAATTTTGCTATTCATTTTGAAAAACCATTTAAACAAGTCATTCACATCAAATTATGGCTACCCCAGAATTGCCTACCTATCCATCAGTTCCCTGTTTCAATTTTACTCATGCCTAGTTAGAATGTTTTATTCATTTGATACCTTGTATGTAACTTTCTATTAATGATACTTGATATTATTCTGCAGTAGATAGTCACGGTTCCAAAAATGATCATAATCTCCCAATTTTTGCCTGACTCCAGGTCCCCCAAGAATTTGGAGAATTATCCATTTATAAAGATTTATTAACTGCAGACTGGTCTGAGAGAGTCAATCAGTCTGTTCCATTTCCTAATATTTACACTGGGGCAGGTATGTTACAATGTCCCCTTTGGGTATGTCTTTTTATATGGAACATCAGCTTATTTTGGGGGAAAAAAAAGTCTGATTATCCATCCTATACTTGGGCTTGTTTAGATGGTTGGAATGTGTTAAGCCAATATACCTTAGGCACTTTTGGCGTTCCCAGGAGCATTCATTTATGGTTACTATGGAATTGTTGTTATATGTCATCAAGTTGATTCTGACTCTGTATAAGGTTTCAGAAAAGTAGCTGGTACGTTTAAATCCTCAACTTCATGATTAACAGTCCAGTGCTTATCCTGCAATGCCTTACCAGGGCTCCTACTATCAAATGGTGACCTGAAATGAATAGCTCTACATAAGAGAGAACTTGTCCTCTCATATAATCCTATTGCTGATTGACCTGGTCATTTCTTCAAGCATTTGTTTCCATTTATGGCATATTACAATTAGAAAATATATTCCCAATCTATTTGCCACTATGGCCCACATTGCTGATACTGTTGCTGATGGAACAGAAGTCCTTAGAATCCTTTGCTAAAATTGTTTTACATAAGGAATAGTCCTTGAAATAGCCAGAATCACCATAGAAAGCTTGTAAGTCCATCTTCAGGCTATAACTGATTGGAATACCTAAAATGGGGCTAAAGCTTGCCCAGTGAAGGAGGCTTCATGTGGAGCCTCTGCATTACATAAGACCATAGGTGGAATCCTGATCCTCTTCCAGAACCTTTTGAGGTGGGAAATTTCCACTGAAAGGACAAGCAGACCAGCCTGGAATGGCTAGAAGAACAGAAGGTACTACTTGAAAGAAAGATCAGCAAGAAAAATAAAAAACAGTTAACGGCAGTATGATTGACTACTACAAGAAAAAGCAAGTTGTTCACCTGGGAGCCATCAATGCAAGTGGTCAGGTCCCCTCAGGGCAAACCACCTTCCAAGACTAAGACTCAAGGGGAATACACGAGCAGGCATGTGGTCTTGCTGTTGAGAACACTGGTCACCGATAAGGGAAAGTGGGGGGGGGGGGGGAGGGGGACAATGAAGTTGTGAGCTAAGTCCAACCACGTTCAATAGACTTCTGTCAACCTGGGTTGAGACATGGTTGGCCAGCAGTATGGCAAGACCTGGGGAGCGGGGGGCGGGGTGGTTCTGGGTCCAGGGACAGGGACCCAGGTTTGAACCACCAACCTTGTGGCTAACAGTCCAATCTTTATCCTATTGTGCTACATCAGGACTTCAATAATTATTATGTTGTTGTTGTTAAATGCTGTCGAGTCAGTTCTGACTCATAGTGACCCTGTATAGGGTTTCTGAAGAGTGGTTGTTGAGTTTGAACCATTGACCTTGCAGTTCAAACTGACGTTGCAGTCCAGGCTTATCCTACAGTGAAATACCAGGGCTCCAATAATAATTATTATGTTGTTGTTGTTGTTAAATGCCTTCAAGTCAGCTCTGACTCATAATGACCCTGTATAGGGATTCTGAGAAGCAGCTGGTAGATTAAAACCACTGACCTTGAATTTCAAACTGATCTTGAAGTCCAGGGCAATATCCTGCAGCACCACACCAAGAGATTGCAGTAATTATCATATGGCTCATTCAATAAATAATGCAGTGTTTCTCACTGCGACAGCCAACTAGCAAGGCATGCGGCCATTTAAAAGAAAGAAATTTTGCTAAGGAGAATAGCGTTGAACTCTGTGATCAGACCTTTTTGGAATACTAACTTGTTCCTCTAATATGACCCTGTTTGCAACACTCTCCCTAATGAGAACCAACTCATTCTGAAGATGAGGCCCAAAGCTATAGCAAGTTAACACTAGATGATACCTGGCTACTAATATTGGAGTTGGCTTCTGTATCTTGAAAGTTCAAATATAGTAGTCATCCCTGAAATACTAAATCCTTGCAGACAATGGGTAACTCCTTTGTGGGTGATCTGCACCCTAGGGGTTGCTTGATCAGAACAGGGAGAGTAAGTGAACCTCAAAACTGAGTCCCTTTGGCATGATCAAATTGTTGGTCCCAGATCTAAATTGAACTTCATTTTGAATCAAACTGCAGTTTGGCCTAAAGACTCCTGCTCCTCCTGCTCTAAAGAGACAATATATAAAAGTTTAACTGCTTGTAATCTAAAAGGAATAAGTGTCAAGATTTTCACTTGTGTGATACATTGTTTATTAGAAGATGTGTGTTGAGAATGTTTGAGCGACTTACACCAAGAATGCCTTGGTCAACATATTTCTTGATGTTAGAAAATAGAAATGATAATGAACAGAATTGTAGTTCAACAATCCCCTTATACCTTTCTGTCATGTACCCTTCCTGCCCACGAGCATATAGCCCTTTGTCTATGCCACTTGATTAAAACAAACTCTCTCATCTTGCAATTTGGGACACTAAAGTACCTGTCTGGGTGGTGTTAGTGTCTCCTGAATTTCTCCACCTTTCAATAAAACTCTTTGTACCTCTAAGAGATCATAAGACTGGGGTGCTTTGCTATAACAAATGTACAGAACAGAAATCAAAATCAATTTGAAGTCAACTCACTGAGAAAAATACAGGACCCTCAATTTTTCTTAGTGAACTGGCTTCAGATTGCATTTTAGAAAAATTGACTTTTTAAAAATGTTTGTGTTTTTTTTTAGTGCTTACAAGTAAAACATATGCAAAGCAAAGGGGAACATCTTTTCTCCAAGCAATCTGTGTTTTCTGGGTACTACAGGTTTCCTGGAAGCATCTGCCATGCCAGGAAGTCCACAACCACAGGGACAGCAATGGGCAAGCTCCCTCTGTGGGACCACAGGTCTTCTCTTTATTACAAGTAAGGTGCTACTTCCTCCCTGCAGCTCCAAAAAGCCCCAGTTGGAACTTAAGAGTTAAATGCAAGGCCCACCAAATTGGGAGTTGGGGGAAGGGCAGGGGAGACATGTAAGATGGTGGCAGCTACAGACTCCGGCTCCAGCCTCCATCTGTTTGACTGCCCAACCTGAGCAGATAAACCTCCACCTGGTTTACATTTGGATGTAGTCAAAGGAGACAAACGAATTGAGAAACTGATTATTGATAAGAAGAAACCCTGATCTGTGTGTGATCTGTAACTTTACCATTGACCACCAGTCTTGCTCTTGGGTCCATGCTGCCTTGGTCTACCACAAGCATCTGAAGAGAGTTTTCCTAATAGATCTCAACAGTGCACATGGCACCTTCTTGGGTCACATTCGGTTAGAACCTCCCAAGCCTCAGCAAATTTCCATCGATTCCACAGTGTCATTTGTGCATCCACAAGGGCATACACTCTACGTGAGAAGCCTCAGACAATGCCATCAGCTGAGAAAGGAGATGAGAAGATGGCTGGAGAGGATGATGAACTCCAGGGCTTTCTGGGGCTTCCAGAGGAGGGGACTGAGCTTGATAATCTGACAGAGTTCAGCACTGCCCACAACAAGTGGCTTTCCACCCTCACCATTGAGGAAGGGAAGCTGGATATTCAGAGGCTAAAGAGGAAGAGGAAGAACTGATGAATGACTTTCAGTGTGGATGATGAGATCATCAACCCAGAAAACAGAAGAAGAGGAAGCATTTCCAAATTCATCTGAAAAGGCCAGTGTGACCCTGATTGGATATCTGTGTGGAGCAAATGGTTGACGTGCTCTGCTGCTATACAAAAGATTGACAGTTTACATTCAGCCAACAGCACTTCAGAAGAAAGGTCTGGAGCTGTACTTCAAAACATCAGCTCCTGAAAGCCTTCGGGCACATACAAGGTCACCATGAGTTGAAATTGACTCAGCGGCAACTAGTTAGGTTTTAGTTATTATCCTGATCCAGAAAGTAGTCAGGAAACTATAGCCCATTATCTCTCATTAACTTAGCTGTAAACATTCAGCAAAATGTTAGCAAACTACATCCAACAACACATAAAAGAAATTATACCCCATAAGCAAATGGGGTTTATTCTAGGTAGAAAAGACTGGTTCAGCATTAGAAAATTAATTCGTAATTCACCATATCAACAAACAAAATAAAAATAATAGTAACTGAGGCAGAAAAACTTTTAGCAACATTTTAACAGCTTTCATGATATGATATAAGCTCTCACCAAATTAGAAATAGAAGAGAATTACTTTAAGAACATCTGTTAAAACAAATCAAGAAACCTAAAAGAATAAAATATTGATTGTACTGATAAATATCAGCAATTTGAGGACTGCTAGATTAAACAATCTCTTAAGTCCCCCTCCTCCCCCTCAGAAAAAAAGTTAAATGCAAACGGCCTGGGTCTAGACAATTCAAGGTTTCCATTTCAGTTTGGCAATACTATATTTGTGTTGCTTGGTCCACCTTCCACTTCTAGAATACGTCCTGTCACTGACTGTTTAGGTGCTTCTATATTCAGGAAGAGCTCATCTAGACTCTTGGATCTTCACTTTACTGTTACGTGGTAGGAATTGGTAACCAGAGACAAAACTGCCTGGGTCAAGAAGGTTCAGAATTGTCAAGGAAAGGGTAATCACTTCGAGCCTCACCAGGGAACAGATGGTACACTCAAATGGAAAGCTTAACAATGGGACTATTTATAAAGGAATGGGGGTGGGGAGGAACGGATGGGAGTTATAGAAACCCAGAGGAAGATTCCACACCCTAGGACAAGAGCCCTTGGTCTTAGCCTGAAGGAGGAGAGAGGGCTGTCCAACAGAAGCTGTGGCCTATAGATGGAGAACGTGGCTAATTCCCAGAAGTTCAACATCTGGGCCTCTTCTCACCTCTACTTTCCTGTTGATGCCTCACATGGACTAAATCCAAACAAATCCAGAGGCCATGGGAGCCTGGTAACATAGTTCCTAAAGGTCAGCCTCTCCCAGCAGAGAGGACAGAGCAGGGCAAAGACTGGTTCTGAAGGGTCAGCTGGGAAACCTCCAGCATGGGGTCATTTCCCAAAGGCTACAGCTTCCTGGTTTCCAGCCAAGTTCAGCCATTATATGCCACCACTTCCCCAGCCAATTTCAAAGCACTGCTTACTGCTGGGAATGCATGTCTGAACAAAGCCTTTATTCTGTATTCCAACAGCAGGACTGGAATTTGAAAAGCTTCATTTTGAAGACTGGCTGCTTTTGATCTGTCTAACCTGGAACTTACACATTTGAGTCAAATAGAATTATTTAAACAAACCAGTTCAGTGATAAGCACAAAAATGTTATATATATATATATATATATATATATATATATTTTTTTTTTTTAATTCTTCCCCCTCCCCACACCACACAATAGTTCTACTAAAAAATGTGAGGACTATTTTTTAGTCAGCCCTTAAAATAACAGCTGCTCTTAGCTTCCACTTGCCCAGATCTTTGTTTCTTCATCCTGTGTCTTTAACCTAGGTTGGCTTGTGTACAGGCCATGCAAGGGGCTAATTTTACCTCAGACTCATCTGGATTATTCTCTCCTCTTACTCATGTTTCCAGGTTTGGCACAACCATATTTTGCGATGCCAACATGACCATTTCCTTTACCAAGTAGACTTTATTTTGACTATGTTTATCCCCATCCACAACCCATCTGCCTTTCTTCTACAATTTAAATTCACCTCTGATTTTATCTTCTAGTCTGCTCACCTGTTTTTCCCAACCTCCAGCCTGCACTTACCTCTTTTTATCACTTTCCTCCTGCCTTGACCTATCTGTGGCTGAAGTCAGAATGTTGATTGTTAGTTTTCCTTGGAAATAGCACCTGCTCTGTACTGTACTCTCCTAGACAGAGATTATCTCTTTTGGTCACATCAAAGCCCAACTCTCCACTCCGTGGAATGTAGGAAGTATTGTTGTTGTTACTGTTAAGTGTCACTGAGTCGATTCTGACTCATAACAACCCTGTCTAGGGTTTCTGAGGCTATACATCTTTAAAGGAACAGAGACCCATCTTCTCCCGTGAAGTGGCTGGTAGATCCGAATTGCTGACCTTAGCTGACGAAGTTACCAAGACTCCTTCAGGAAGGTATTGTTGGTGGTGGTGGTGTTGGTGTTGTTGTTAAGTGCTGTCAAGTTTGTTCCAACTCACAGTGACCCTGTATAGGGTTTCTGAAGAGTGGCTGGTGAGCTTGAACCACCGACCTTGCAGTTCAAACCAACCTTGCAGTGCAGTGCATTAACCTGCAGCGCCACATAGAGTGATTATTATCAGTGCCTTGGCGTTGGTCTACCTGCTGAATGCCAATCTAAAATAGAAGAGCCACTTTTATCCACAACCATGAATACAAATAGAGAAAGCAAGACCATATAGTCCCAGACATTAAAGAGGAACACCGTTGAAAAAGAAGCTCAGACATGGTCTGCCAAGTGTGTTTCAGACAATGAAATAACAGACGCAAATAATAAGGAAATTCTCTCTTGAAAGAGCAAACAGTTCTATCAAAATGATTCTACACAAACAAAAATGTCTAGATTGAGGAGAACTAGTAGAATGCGTCTCATGGTAGGAACAACAGTTGGTCTTGCCTGATGTCAGGGAGGGGAAAGATGTGCAGACATACTAAAGCATCATAAATGACTTCATTGTTTAGTTCTAGACCTCTGCTCAAGCTTACAGAGCTGAAACACTAACTCAAAACAAAAGAGAAACAGGGTGTGTGGACAGAATTCAATTGAGCAACAAGAATTCCCCAGACATCATTGTGAAAGGGGAACCTAGAATGTAGGGAATATTTCATTTTTCAGGTCCAGGGAATGGGCAAAATCAATGTCATTGACTCAGTTTGCTTTTCTTGAAGGCGATCAGCAGCCAACTCTCTCCCTTTCTTACTAAGTCCTGCTTGCCCAAGGCTCTTGGCTGCTGGAGGTGAGAGGACTGCCGCTTTCACTTCTGTCTTCAGCAGGATTGTCAAGGAAGAGAATACCATCATCTGCTTAGATGATGAGGTCAGGCTTCTTTCTCATCAGGTGAATCCAGCACACCCCTCAAATGCAGGCTCACTAAATCCTGAGAGAATGCTTAAAGCTCAGGAGATAGCCTGCAGGCAGCCAAAGAAGCTGATGGGACTGACAGGAATAATCAGGAAGAGTGAAAAACTTGGGAAAAGTATCGTCAATCCAGTTTTAAAAATAAAAGATGTGCTTGGGTCAGCAGGCTCCCAAGAGAAGCATGTTGAAGGTCGAGGCAACACATGACAGTGCTCCCTTTGACCCATTCAGACCACAGCAGGTTCTCCTAAATCAAATGCAAGGAAAGAAGCACATCTATTACTTTTAGCCACTGAGTGAACGTATATGTAACAAGTACATGCTTAGGAGCACTGGTGGCTTTGCAGGATAAGCACTGGACTGCTACTTATAGGCTGGCCGTTTGAGCCCACCAACTGTTCCTCGGGAAAAAAATGAGGCTTTCTGCTCCTGCAAAGATGTCCAGTCTTGGGTCTCCTACACAGGGTTGCTATGAATCGGAACCAACTCTGTGGCACTTATAACAACAACAGTACAGGCCAGGTATGGGTCATTTTGGAGCTGACAATTCCATGGGGGGTTGGGATGAAATGAAGTTACTACTTTAGAAAAGATAAAACTACTGCAGATTGTTTGGGAGGGCAAGGGAATCAACTATTCACCCAGTCTGACCTCAAATGACAAAACTGTTTACCCAAGTGTAAAGAAGATACCTCTAATAGTCAGAATAATGATTATTTTCCTCTGCATCCAGCCTCATGACCTTCCCCAAAGATGTGTGTCTACCTCTGCAGCAGTAGACCAAGTTCATAATTTCTGTAAGGCTTTAGAGAACCGTATCATAGTCACATCTTAATAACGTAAAAATCAACTTGCACGCACAACATCTGTCTTTTATTGATTCAGTCAATACATTGGGAATTTAGCAGCAAAGTTAATAGCAAGTAGTTACAAAATCTCCTATTTATACATGCTTAAAAAATGTTGTCTAAAGCAATCCACAGCAATCTAAACTCACACAAACACATGTGAATGATGAAATACTTCTGCTATAATGCCTATGACAAGTTTATAAGCAATTTCCTAACAAAGTCTTCTAGTGCAAAGCGCACATAATTATTTGGAACCTCCATGACCATATTTGGCTTTTCATTATCCCCTATAGATAATTGTGACTAAACATAAGAATGTGAAATGAAACTGAGCAAGTATGCCCTAGCCTTCCAAACTGGTCCTACTGCCTTGAGGGCAATGCCTATTTAAACAACCTTGTAGACATCTTGAGTTGACTTCAGCTGCAGCCCACTATGAGCCCATTGATGGCTGTCCTTTACCACCATATGTGGTTCATGTTGTTTGAGATAACTAGCTTCAATTTTAAACGGATGCAAACATATGACAGAACTCAGCAGAGCGAAAAGGCTGAGAGCTCAGCAAAGTTCTGTCCTTCCCCCCCTCCTATCTCATCATTTTAGCACTAGAAAGAGCAGCCTTGTTCTTGTACTGTTCCATGTGGGAGGAAATCTTAGCATTTCTTTTTGGTTCTAGCCAGGCCAATGGATTTAGTAGTGAACTTGGTTGCTATTGCTTGGCTTGAAGTTTCAGGGGATTTCTCTAGTTCCCCCTTGTGTCCAACTGGAAGTTTGCTAGATGTGGTACCTGAGGAGTACGTGTCCAAATTGTCCATATTTGCTTTCATACTGGTCACAGGAAGTGTCTTTTCACACTTAGTGAGCTGGAAATAAAAGAGAAGGCCTGGATGAATTTTCAAACACAAAGCAGTTCAAAGAAGCAAAAAACCACAAAGTCCTCCAGGATCTGCAAATCAGAATCTTCTCCAGATATGGGGCATAAACTAGTCACATTATAAAATTATCATTAGATGCCAAAGAAAATTCCTTTACCACACTCAAGAAAACTGAACTGCTTAAGTGTTTCATGTAGGGCAAATTGCATAGGCTCAATTTCAAATCCTCTGCCATGTAAAAAGAAAGTAAATGTTTGGTAACATTTGCACAGGAAAGTCCACTTGGACTTAATTATGCTTACTCTCATTTAATTTTTAGACTCCTAGACAAGTTCTGGTATGTACACAATAACCCTGACAAGTACAGCATGATCATCTTTCTCACCTGGGCACAGAGTTGCTGCAATATGGCCCAGCCCATACATTCTCACCCTTCTCCTTGCATTCATCCCAGGGACTGGCTTCTAATCCCAGTCACATCACTTGGGTAGATCTGTAGCCTACAGTTTTGGATTCCTCAGTATTAAATGAGGAAAATAGTATTTGTACATTTGACTCCATGAGATTTTACTACAAGAATGAAGACTGTTGTTGTTAGGTGACCTCAAATTGATTCTGACTCATAGTGACCCTGTGTACAACAGAATGAAGCACTGTCCACTCCTGCATGATTCTCACACTTGTTGTTATGCTTGAGCCAATTGCTGCTGCCACTGTGCCAATCTATCTTGTTGGTCTTTTTGGTTGACCCTCCACTTCATCAAGTATGATGTCCTTCTTCCTTCTGATAACGTATCTGAAGTATGAGAAGCGAGGTCTCATCATCCTGGTGTCTAAGGAGCATTCTGGCTGTACTTCCTCTAACACAGATTTATTTGTTCTTCTAGCAGTCCATGATACTTTCAATATTATTCTCCAACACCATAATACAAATACACCAGTTCTTCTACAGTCTTTCTTATTCATTGTCCAACTTTCACAGGCATATGAAATTACTGAAAATACCATGGTCAGGCACACCTTAGTCCTCAAACTAACATCTTTGCTCTTGAACACTTTTAAGAGGTCTTGTACAGCAGATTTGTCTAATGTAATACGTCATTTGATTTCTTGACTGTTGCTTGCATGTTGATTGTGGATTTAAGAAAAATGATGTCTTTGACAACTTCAACCTTTTCTCTATTTATCATGATGTTATTTATTGGTTCAGTGGTGAGGATTTTTGTTTTCTTTACATTGAGGTGAAATTCATACTGAAGGTTGTGGTCTTTGATCTTCATTTGTAAGTATTTTAATGAATGATTGTAGTGGTTGTTGTTCAGTGCCATAGAGTTGGTCCTGACTCACAGCGACCCTGTCTAGAGTTTCCAAGGATCGAGTGGTAGGTTTGAACCACTGATGAAATGAAGCTGAGCATAAGGTTGTAACAGAGCAGAGAATATCTCAGAAGAACTACACTCACAAGCAGTGTAGGGGCTAAGACATGGCAGTATAAGGTATAGCAAGCTCTCACTTGGACAGAAAGATCTGTGAACAGTCTCACAAGTTATGAGATATGCAGATTTACACTTTTCAAAGACTGTGAAATGATTACATTAACACAAAACAAATGAACATACTGTTTCTTTGATCACTCAAACACTTGTGGCCATGTTTTATGCACAGCTGCTCCTTGGAAACCCTATACAGGGTCCTCCGGGTCAGAACCCGCTCGATGGCAATTACCAACAACAACAAGTAGGAATGTAGGGACCCTGGTGGTGCAGTGGTTAAAGCTCTCTGCTGCAAACCAAAAGGTTCCTCAGCCAAACCCACCAGCTATTCCTTGAGAGAAATATGTGGTAGGCTGCTTCCATCACAATTTACAGCCTTGGAAATAGGGTCACTATGAGTTAAAATCAACTTGATAGCAGTGGGTCTAATTTGGGAGTAGGAACTTATATTTCTTCAGTGAACACATGACTACAGCAAAACTGCAGATCACTTAGGCTTTATGGTACCTGTATTTAACCAATAGAAAGTTTGTTTGCTTACTGCAGACAGCCCTTAAATTTGTGCCTCTTCAGAACATCATTTATGTACGACGTTATAACAGTGCAGGCTAATTTTTGAGCCAGTAATAATTTAAAAATCATTTTGTACAAGGAAAATTCAATTTGTATAAATTTTGAAATATAAGAATGTTCTTTTCTCTATAGTCATCCCCCCAAGCAAATTCCTGGGTTGCTTCTCTGTGTATTCTTTCAAGAAATAGAAAATATTTACAATTCTTTAGCATTCAGTAATATAGCTGTATTCTCAAACTGAAGACTCCTTATGTTCAGCTACAGGGTGAGAAAACAATATTCCTGAGTTTCTATGTAGTATCCTGCTGAGATAAGTTGCTTTCTTTGGAATAGTACTGATCTCTAAGACATGAAACCTAGCTTGAAAGTATCAATTCACAAAACTTTACATCATTTTGTATCCAAACCCTATTAAAAGGCTGATGCAACTATACCCCTCTCTCCTTTGACATTTCCACCAAGCAATGGAGCATATATTTTTCAACATGTCCACCGCAACTCATATCATATAGAATAGAAATAGAGATTTCATTATTTTGTTTTTAATATATCTGGCTTAACAATTCCATTCTTTTCACTGTTACATCTTTAAATACATTTGAAAACATTAGTAGACTTAGGAGAAAGACCTATCAAGAAGTGGTCTCTATATATAATATTAGATTTTTTTTTCTTTTTTCCAAATACACAAGATAATCTGTATTTTCTTCTTCTTAGACAGGATACCCTAAGATAATTCTCAAATTTTCTGGCAAAGTGGAAGTGAAAATAAACTAAACCAAAATGTTTTGTTATTTTGGTGTAGAAACATGACATTTCTCAGTTTCATTCTGTATCAAGAAGAAAAATTGCTATTCTTCAACTACAAGCATTCACAGTTTTAGTGGTTTATTTTTTAAATAGTTGTGGCACTGTAGGATAAGCAGTAAGTAAGGCCAGTTTGAACCACAAGGTCAGGGGATCAAATTCCCCACGGGATAGCACTTAACAACTATGCATTCTTATGATTTAATATTCACAATGTATCAAATCTAATCCCTGCCACTTAGTACCTCACTTAGTTCTGTACTTCCCTCCACACACATCCCAAAACCCAACCAACATCATTAATTTGAAGTCTGCCCTTCCAGAGACATTTTATGTATCTTTAAGCAAATATTAGTTTGAGGCAAGTAGAACTGGTAGTTATTTTTGTAGGTCAAAAACAGTCCAATGATAGCAATTTCTTATGGTTTGATTTAATCTCTCAATGCACTCTCAGCCTCCATTTTTACACATATTACAGTCCACTCTTTACACCTTGATTTCTGTCAATGAACAATTATCTTGAAGATCATTCTATGTCACTACATAAAAAGATTCCTGGTCCTTTTTTCCTGGCTGTGCAGCACTGTTACATTTGTATGTAACTTATCTAACCAGTCAGTCCCTTCACTATGGCCATTCAGGTATTTCCAGTTTTATACACATAATGCTACCACAGCTAATCTGTATTTGCATCGTTTGCATATGTGTAAGTATGGTGGTCATGGCGGTATGCTATGGAGTCGGTTCTGACTCATAGTGACCCTGTGTAAGCCTACCAGATATATATTTTATAGACAGAATTCCTGGGTAAAAAGATATATAGATTTATAATTTTAAAAGGTATCACCATACTGCCCTCCATTACATTTATACCACCTTTTACCAGCAACATATAAAAGTACCTGTTACTTATTTCTTCGTCAGTTTGGTGTTTAATACATGATAAATCTAAACAGTCAACCATCTTTTAATTGAGTCCCACAATCGGCATAAAGCTGGTTACACTTAAGTCAATCATAATATTTGTTTCCTTTATTTCCTAGTAACATCGTGTAAATCGACATACTTTTTCAATGAATGTATTGCAAATGCTTAGGACCTTCTGAGTGTATCAGGGCATCTTGTCAAATACTCTGTATGTATACCTTGTAAAATACCACTTCTCTGCTAATTCCAAGATACATTCAGGTAGGATGTCTTTGTTAAGGATCAAAATAGTATGAGTCTTCATAAAAGAGTGAGGATTCTCTCACAAACAGCCCCTCATTGAAACTGGTCTCTGATGTTAACAGAAAAGGATATAAGCTAGTCACTAGGATGCACCTCAGGCCAAGCCATAGCTTTCTTCACCAAGAGCCAAGTCCCTCATCACTTTGGAACATACCTGGTCAAAGCAAATTCCAGTTCCAGACTTCTAATTGAGAACATGAACAAACCTTAATTTTCCAGGGATTTCTTTTGTAGGCTGCAGATTATGTAAGTGTGGGGTTTCCCCTTTTCTACTTTCATAGCTGGTGGGATTCCTTAGGGATCTATGCTATCACTGATGTGATTTTACCATTTTGTAAGTAATAGGATGGAGAATTGGAAAGTGAAATTGCCAAAGTTCTCAGCGTCACTAAGATCTTCAGGTCAGAAAAAACAAATAGAAAATGAGACGTTCCTGTAAGATTGTACAAAGAAAAGAATGACAGAGGCGTTCCAATATTCAGTTCTAAGTAGAAAAATTCTCTGTTATCATTAGACTGTGGACCACTGTCAATTCGGGACAGGATATGAAAATCATTGCAGATGGTTCTCTGAAGATGCTGTTGTTGTTGTTGTTAAATGCTGTTGAGTCAATTCCAACTCATAGCAAGTCTATATAGGGTTTCTGAGGAGTGGCTGGTGAGTCTGAACCTCTGGCCTTGCAGTTCAAACTTATCCTACTATGTCACACCAGGACTCTGAAGATACTGGCCTAATTTACTATTGTACAAAGACCAAGAAAACTTGCACCAGAAAGCATTTCAAAAGTGAAAGAAACAACAAGGAAGCTGTAAGCCACAGCATAACATGGATGAACCTTGAGGACATCATGCTGAGTGAAATTAGTCAGTCACAAAAAGAGAAATACTGCATAGGACCACTACTGTAAAAGACTAAGGGAAAGAACCCATACTAAAGGGAGCGTGGGGGATTCTTTGTTGATTATTGGGATGTTGGGGGTGGGTGAGGGTAGGAAAGGGAAGGGAAAGCACAGGGCAGGGATTAGACACAGGATGGTTTGGGTG
>NW_006408737.1:946522-953280 GCF_000296735.1 Chrysochloris asiatica
AGAATTCTTCAATTTCTTCATCACTGGGTTTAGTGGTTGGTATATAAATCTGAAGAATAGTGGTATTAACTGTTCTTCTTTGTAGGCATATGGATACTATCCTAGCACAGACAGCATTGAACTTCCAGGATAGATGCTCTTTTTGACAATGAATGTAATACCAGTCCTCTTCGGTTTTGCATTTCCAGGATAGTAAACCATATGATTGTATGATTCCGAATGGCCAGTACCAGTCCACTACAGCTCACTAATGCCTAGGATATCAATCTTTGTGTTCCATTTCATTTTTGTAAGCTTTGATTGTGAATTGAGTAAAGGATTACAAAGCAGATCATTAGTTGTGCTTTCAAAAATCATTACAATAATTACAATCCCTTCCATGCTCCATCACCTAACAGTTTTTTACCTCTATTACCTTTTTTTTTAAAATGTGCACATACCACGCTGAAAATATATATTCATTTAAATGTATAAAGGGCACATTTTGCAAGCCACTCTCTGGCTTGTAGGAACACTGCAACTGTTTCTTATCATTTTGAGTTGTGTCCCATCCACAAATTAAGGTCCTGAAAACTTTGCTCCACCAAGTCAATATTTCTTTGAGGAAGCAATTCTTCCCCAGGCATATTTTAGATGTCTTCCAACCTGAGGAGCTCATCTTCCAGCACTATATTCGAGACAATCTTCTGTTGCTATTCATACGGGTTTCAGTGGCTAACCACTCAGAAGTGGCCCACCTCTCCTTTCTAGTCTTAGTCTGAAAGCTCCCCCTGAAACCTCTTTACCATGGGTGATCCTGTTGGCATTTCAAATATTGGTGGCACAGCAAAGTACCACAGAAGCCACCACAGTATGACAAACTGTCAAACTGTCAGATGAATGGTAAAAAATTCACATTAGTACACTTAATTATTTGTGTTGGTATCATATATTGCCTCAGTTATATTACTGTATATATTACTGTATTCGGGAGGGTTTCAAGACCACACCCTTAGTTTGATGATAGGGTACCAGGTATAACAGACTCAGCAGATACTCACATATTGTCTGTGACTGGTTACAGCAAAAGGATACAAGGCATAATTAGCAAAAAGAGGAGGCACAGGGGGAGAAGTCTGGAAGAAACCAAGGGAAAACTTCCAGTGGGCCTCTTCAATAGAGTCACAGAGGATGCATTTAATTCCCACAGTAATGAGTTATAATAAAACGTGTGAAATATTTCCAATTAAGGAAGTTTGTTCAAGAGTCAGTCTACATGATTTTTATTAGGGTGTGATCGTGTACCACCACCCATCTGTGAGTTTGTTGTACTGTGGTAGCTTGAGTATTACTGTGATTCTGGAAGCTATGCCACAGGATTTTGAATTTTGGTCACCCACTGTGGACAGGTTTCAGCTGAGCTTCCAGACAAAGAGAGAATAGGAAGGAGAGACAGACTACATCCAAATATTTAGTCACTGAATATCTTACAAATAGCAGTGGAATACTGTCAGCACCAGAATATTGGGTACGTATACATGATAAAGAGCACCAGAATATAGTCAGATCTAGAGCTCTGGTAGCATAGTGGTTACGAATCGGGCTACAAACCGCAAGGTCAGCAGTTCGAAACTACCAGCTGTTCTGCGGGAGAAAGATGAGGCTTTCTGTTCTAGTAAAGCTTTACAGCCTCAGAAACCCTGTACAGGGTCGCTATGGGTCAGAACCGACTCCAGGGCACACAACAACAGTGCTGGAAAAGGAGCCTCTCAGGTTGGAAGGCACTCAAAATACGACAGGGGAAGATGTGCTGCCTCAAAGTAGAGTTGTTGTGATGACGTGAATGGAGTAAAGCCTCAGAACCTTCATTTGCTGAGGGGCACAACTCAAAATGAAGACAAACATCTGTAAACATCCATTAATAATTGAAACATGGAATGGATAAAGTATGAATCTAGGAACGTTGGAAATTGTCAAAAATTAAATGAAATGCATAAACATCAATATCCTAGGCATTAGTGAGCTGAAATGCACTTGTATTGGCCATTTTGAATCTGAAACTCACATGGTTACCTATCCTAGGAATGACAGATTGAAGAGGAATGATGTTGCATTCATCATCAAAAAGTACATATCAAGATCTATCTTGAAGTACAACACTGTCTGTGATAGGATAATATTCATACACCTAAGGAAGATCAGTTAATATCACTTTTATTCAAATTTACACACCAACCACTAACCCCAGTGACGATGAAACTGAAAAATTCTACCAACTTCTTCAGTCTGAAATTGATCAAACATGCAATCAAGATGTATTGATAATTATAGATGACTAGAATGCAAAGGTTGGAAACAAAGAGGAAGGATCAGTTGTTGAAAAATATGACCTTGGTAATAGAAAAGATGCTGAAAATCGCACGACAGAATTTTGCAAGACCAATGACTTCTTCATTGCAAATACCCTTTTAAAACAACATAAAAGATGACTATACACATAGATCTCACTTTAGTACACAGAAACTAAATTTACTACATTTGTGAAAAGAGATGGTGAAAAAGTTCCACATCATCAGTCAAAACAAGTCAAGGCACAGACTGTGGAAAAGATCATCAAATGTTCATATGAAAGTTCAGGCTGAAACTGAAGAAAATAAAAACAAATCAACAAGAGCCAAATATGCCCTTGAATATATCCAACCTGAATTTAGAGATCATCTGAAAAACAGATTTGGCGTATTAGACACTAAAAAACAAAGACAAGAAGAGTTGTGAGATGACATCAAGAACATTATACAGAAAGAAAGCAAAGGTAATTCGTTAAGAAGAAAGAAGGAAAAGACCAAAATGGATGTCAGAAAAGACTCTGAACTTGCTCTTCAGCATAGAGATGTGGAAGCCAATAGAAAAAATGAGGAGATAAATGAGCTGAATAAAAAATTTCAAAGGTCAGCTTGAGAAGACAAAGTCAACTATTATAATGAAATGTGCAAAGACCTGGAGTTGGAAAACCAAAAGGGAAGATCATACTCAGCATTTCTCAAACTGAGGGAACTGTAGAAAAAATTCAAACCTTGACTTGAAATATTGACAGATTCTCTGGGCAAATTATTGAATGATGCAGAAAGCATCAAAATAGATGGAAGGAATACACAGAGTCACTGCACCAAAAAGAAATTGTCAATGTTCAACCACTTCAAGAGGTAGCAAGCGCCAATGATACTGATGGAAGAAATCCAAGGTGGATTAAAGGCACTGGCAAAGAACAAGGCTCCAGGAATTGATGGAATACAAATTGAAATCTTTCAACAAACTAATGGAGCATCACTGGAGACACTTACTCATCGATGCCAAGAAATTTGGAAGACAACTACCTAACTGAATGGAAGAAATCCATATTTGTGCCCATTCCAAAGAGAGGTGACCTAATGGAATGTGGAAATCATTAGACAATATCATTAATATCGCATGCAAGTAAAATCTTGCTAAAGATAATTAAAAAACAGCTGTGACCATAAATTTACAGAAAACTTCCAGAGGTTCAAGCTGGATTCAGAAGAGGACGTAGAACAATGGATATCACTGCTGACATCAGATGGATCTTGGGTGAAAGCAGAGATCACCAGAAAGATGTTTTCCTGTGCTTTATTGACTATGCAAAAGGCTTTCAATTGTGTGGGTCATTACAAGCTATGGGGAACATTCCACAGAACGAGTATTCTGGAACACTTAATTGTGCTCATGAGGAACCTGTACATAGACCAAGAGGCAGTTGTTCAAACAGAACAAGGGAACACCAAACAGTTTAAAATTAGGAAAGGTTTGTGCCAGGTTGTATTCTTTCACCATACTTATTCAATCTGTATGCTGAACAAATAATTTGAGCAGCTGGATTATATGAAGAAAAATGTGACATCAGGATATTAACAACCTATGATATGCAGATGATACAATCTTGCTTGCTGAAAGCCAAGAGGACTTAAAATACTTACTGATGAAGGTCAAAGACCATAGCCATTGGTATGGATTGCACCTCAATGTAAAGAAAACAAAAATCCTTACAACTGGATCAATAAACAACATTCATATAAGTGGAGAAAAGATTGAAGTTGTCGAAAACTTCATTTTGTTCAGATCAACTATCAACACTCATGGAAGCAACAGTCAAGAAATGAGATGACGTTTTGCATTAGGCAAATCTGCTATACAAGATTTCTTTAAAGTGTCCAAAAGCAAAAATGCCAGTTTGAGGACTAGGGTGAGCCTGACCCAAGCCATGGTATTTTCAATAACCTTATATGCATGCAAAAGTTTGACAGTTAATAATGAAGACTGTAGAATTGATGCATTTGAGTTATGGTATTGGAAGAGAACATTTGAAGTACTGTTGTTGTTGTTGTTATGTGCCGTGGAGTCGGTTCCAACTCATAGCGACCCTGTATAGGATTTCCAAGGCTGTAAATCTTTACGGGAGCAGAAAGCCTCATCTTTCTCTTGAGGAACAGCTGACCTTGAGGTGCGCAGCCCAATTTGTAACCACTATGCTACCAGAGCTATGGACTGCCAAAAGAACAAACCAATTTGTGTTGAAAAAATATAGCCAGAATGCTCCTTGGAAAACAGAATGGCCAGATTTTGTCTCATACTTTGGACATATTATCAAGAGGGATCAGTCCCTGGAGAAGGATATCATGTTTGGTAAAGTGAAGGGTCAAATAAAAAGAGGCAGACCTCCAATGCGATGGATTGGCACAGTGGCAGCAGCAATGGGCTCAAATGTAACACTGATTGTGAGGTTGGCAGGATCAGGCAGTGCTTCACCCTGTTGTGAATAGGGTTATTATGAGTCGGTACCAACTCAATGGCATGTAACAATAACAACAATGATCACATAGGGTGCCTCTGTCTATCATGTATCCAAATTCCAGACTCCCAGAATGTAAGTAGGTATTCAGCATAAATGGCATTGTTTGCATACTTTGGGCACAGCGAGTCACTCATCTCCTGTCAGTTACTTACAAGTGGGGACTGTTGTTAGGTGCCAGTGAGTTGTTCCTACTCATAGCAACCCTACACACAACAGAGCAAAACCCTGCCAAGTCCTGGAAGCTCCTGGAATTAAAGTTCCCTGATGCCACTCATGGGCCAACTTTGCAAGCAGAGTTTCTATAGGATAGGAATGTAGGCCTGTTAGCTCTTTTCTGCATCGCTACCTAACAGCCTCAAAACTCTCAATATTCTGCAACAAACATTTATTTTTCCCAGTCAGTTGCAAGGCTGGGGTTTGATGGGCTAGATTTCCAGGTTTGGATTAGCTTTAGTTCTGCTCCACAAATCTTCAAAACTCTGGGCCCATGGCTCTGTAGGGCATGTTTTTCTCATGGCAGGTGAAGAAAATACAAGAGAACGAGCTAAATTATGTAAACAATTTAAAGGTCTCTGCTTATATCACATTCCATAACATTCCACCAGTCAAAGCAAGTCACAAGACCGATACTAGTGGGATGCAGAAATATTCTGTATCTATTCTAGTAGCGAGAACTGCAAAGTGATATGTGAAAGGGTGTAATGTATAAATCTCTCATAAAGAGGGAATGATACACCAATCCCTCACACTTCCCTACAGAGTTCACCAAACTCAGAGAGCAAATGAGGTAGGAAGAATGACTTTATCACCATTGAATATAGTATTTCTAGGTTGGCTTATTTGGTTATAGTCACACCTACATCAAAGCAGCGTTGAAGCAGCCATGATGAAACATAAGTACTTTTAGTAATACCATATGCAAATACTTTAGCAATATAATCATAAAAGTAATAATAACTAACATTGCTACGTGCTTATCATGTGGCCAAGGGTACTATATGGCAATGTCCCATTTATTCCTTGTAACAAAATAATGAAGTTGATGCCATTATTATTCCCATTTCACAGATAAGGAAACTGAGGCCTAGACATTTTCCCAAGGTCACAAAGTTTTTAAGTAGTGAGCCTTGATTTGACTGTGCTTTTACTCATTATGATATTTTAAGGGCAATGTGGATCCACGTTTCTATGTGCTTAGGTATCATATATGCCATCAGTCCTAACAATGGGGTGTGAAAGTGTGTCAAAATTGTAGAAGCATACCTAATTTGTACTTTTTCACACGGCTCAGAGAGCTAAATTTTAATTTGTCAAGAAAAGAACACCTTTTTACATTGTTGTTGGTGTTAAGTGCTGTTGAGTCAGTTCCAACTCATAGCAACCCTGTAAAGGGTTTCTGAGGAGTGACTGGTGAATTTAAACTGCCAACTTGCAGGTCGAGTGCTTATCCTATGACGTAACTCTAAGTTTTTCTGATAGAAACATATTAGTATACCATAGTTCAACTATTTATAATTTCAGTATTACCTAATTTTGTCTATTAGGAAGTGCATGAATGTATTTCATTATGAAATTAACTTTTTAAGGTGGTGGTTATGAATCAGGCTGCTAATCTCAGGGTCAGCAGTTTGAAACTACCAGCTGTTCTGCGGGAGAAAGACGAGGCTTTCTGCTCCCGTAAAGAGTTACAGCCTCAGAAACCCTGTACACGGTCGCTATGAGTCGGAACCGACTCCAAAGCACTTAACAATAACAACAAGCCACTTTGCCTTTCTGTGGTCTAGCCTAAATAAAGTATCTACTATCTGTACTATCTCCTGTGATACTACAAAATCTATGTTTTCAGTCAAGAAATAATCATAATAGCAAAAAAAAAAAAAAAAACAAAAAAAAAAAAAAAAACTCCTGTTTT
>NW_006408737.1:953380-963713 GCF_000296735.1 Chrysochloris asiatica
AAAAAAAAAAAGTGAAAGAAAACAATTCTTCTGTCCTTAGGCAGAATCATGACTCATTCATCCCTGAGACATGACAGCCAGCTTGAAATACATGTAATGGGACCAGAAAAGGGTTACAGATGATGAAGTGATGGAGGTTCTCAGTCTAAAAAGAGTAAAGAATAAGAGGACATATACTTAAAGTCTATAAAATGGAGAAGGGGGTAGATCAGCACTCTGAAGCGAGGTGGCATCTCTGAGTGCTGTGTCAGAGGATAGCTACACCAGGGACTGAGTTAAGCAGCATCTCTGTTGTTCTTCATCCTTGATAGACTCTTACTATTTAAGACAATTCAAGAACAGTCCATCTTCTGGATACAAAATAACAGAAAAGGTTACCTCACAGTTTTCTCTAGTTACATCTTTTATAATTCAAACCTTGGCCCGATTTCTCTAACTTATGTTATTAATCTTGAAAAGGGGCTCCATGTGTGCAAACGGAGATATGTAACAAGAAAATTGGGCTAAACACACATATTTTATTATTCACCAGCACAACTTTAACCTGATGAACTCATCTGGTGATAATGGATGCAAAACCTGTAAGCTCTAGGCATATCACTGCAAGTTAATACCAGTGCATGATTACTAGAAACTGTTACCATTTCTCTGAATTTTGAGTAAAATACATGCTATTTAAGTAAAGTGGTTTATCACCATAGCAACCATTTCTAGAGTCATACATTCAAATTACAGGCCTGCACAAGGTCCAAGTGACAGAACATTCTGATACAAGTTTTTTCTACTATATTTTTGCTTGCAGTGGTCACCCACCTTCTCTCACATTCCTGTGGTTTTCAGAAGAACAAAGGAAGGGGAAGAAAGGCAAGGAACTGAAGAGAAATAAACTTCCAAATACATAAATTTCTATTATAAGGCTACCCACATGAAGAGTGGGGCCTTGTACGGAGTTAAAGAAAAGACAAGTTAGAAAATATACAGATATCTTTCTTGTCTGTGTATAATTTAGACACAGTAGAATATTCAAATATCAAATGTACAATTATGATGTACAATATGATGAGTTGTGTGAATGCAGATATGTATAACCAACTTCCTAATAACAAAATAAAACAATTGCCCAGAAAAGTCCTTCATGCCAGTCAGTCTGCTCTGATCCCTAGGACCTCAACTCTTCTGGCAGTTTTCAATATAAATTAGTTTGCCTTTTCTAAACTTCAAATAAATAAAAGCATACAGAAGGTATCTTACTTCCTTCACTTAACTTTTTTTTTTTTACTAAAATTTTAAATGACATATTTGTAACATATAATAAAATATTTTTGAGAGCCATCCATCTATCAGTGGTTCATTTCTTGTTTACTGTTTCGTAGTATTCTATTATATGGCCATACAACAACTGTTTATTCCTTCTTCTGTTCCTGGACATTTGGGTTGTTTAAGTTTTGGACTACAATAAAGTTGCCCTTTATTCATATAGTGTACAAATCTCTTTGAGAACACACAGTTGGTATTGCTGAATAAATAAGTGAATGCTTACCTTTATAAATAACTGCCAAACTCTATTCTAAGGGTACTATACCATTTTGCATTATTCTGTATCTTTGCCAGTCTTTTTTAATTATGACCATACATTCTCAGAGGTATGTAGTAATAATATCTCATTGTAGTTTTAATTTGCATTTTCCTTATAACTATTGATATTGGGGAATGCAGTGGCTCCACAGGATAAGTAATGCACTGAGAACTACAAGATTGGTGGTTTGAACCCACCAATCACTCGTGGGAGAAAGATGAGGCTTTCCACTCCCACAAAGATTTTAAAAGCCTTGGAAACTCTATAAAAGGGTTGCTATGAGTCAAAACTAGAACTTAACAACAACTGATGTTGAGCACTTTTTCATGTGCTCCTCCTCTTCATGTGTCCCACATAAATCTTAGGATTTCTTTGGACTTTTCCTTCTTCTTTTCTGATTGTTCTTCTAGTTTACTAGTATTGAGAGACTGATCTTCAAGCTCACTAATTTGAACTTCCACTGATTCAAATCTACTCCTTTGCCCTTTCAATGTATTGTCCATTTCTGAAATTTTAGAATTTCTGAATTTCTTTTTGCAGGTTGTTTATTGTTTCAAATTTTTAATTTATTTTTCTTGTTTGTTCTCGTAGTGTTTTCTGATTTCTCCTAATTTTTTTTTCTGTGTTCTCCATGCTTTCCTTGATTTTTTTCTCAATTCATTAAAGTGCCTTACATACCATTCTTCTGAATTCTTTCTCAGGTATTCCCATTATATTTTCTTCCTCAGAAACATTTAATGGCTCTGCATCTTGGACATTTGTATGAGCCACACTCTCTTGTTTCTTCATGTGAGCTGAAATTGTTTGTTGTCTCCAAGACATTATGGTGTCATTGTGTGTGTATTTAAGTGATGATTTATGTTGGCATATTCTTAGGTTCTCCCCAACTGCCTCCTGGTGGGTGTACTTAACAACAACAAATTCGTAGGTTCTCCCCAATTGCCTCCTTGTGGGTGCAATTAGAGAAAAGAAGTGTGTGCCCAGTTCTTTGTTCCCACAGCTCAGCTTAGGGTGGATTTGGCTGTGTTGGTTGCTGATCAGTTGGTATAGGAGCTGGTAATAGCTCTTGTCCAGTGGGTGGAGCTACAGAGGATAAAATTGTATCTGGGCTGTGTGGGCACAGATTCCGTCTCTTTTTAGGTAGGACAAGAAGAGAAAACACAAACACATACAAGAAAATAGAGGAAACAAGCAAAGAGTAGTTAAAATTGAAAATAATAAAGGAGAAAAAAATTTAAAACAAGCAACAAGAAGAAAAAAATTTATATCTAAGAAGGGAAAAGAGAGACAGTAAAAGTTATTAAAGAGAAAAATGAGAAGAAAAAATCTAGACAAAACCATAGAGAAGGAAGATGAAAACAGAAACTATGTAAAGAAAAATTAAGAGACGGAGGAAAAAAACAAAAAAGAGGAAGTGGGAAAAGACAAACTGAAGAACAGAATAAAAAATGAAAGCAGAGGTAGAAAAGGATAAAAATAAATGGATGGGAGAGGAAGAAAGAGTAAACAAAGGAAAACAACAAAAGGAGAGGAAAAAACAAAAAACAGTACAGGTGCTGGACCCAGAGTAAAGAAGTTGAGCAGCTCATGAGGTGGCTAGGGAGGGGATGAGCCTTCAATGGAGTCCCTGTAGGCACAGCATTGTAAGTCTGGACTAAAGGTTTGTCAGGGGATGGACCAGTTCGAGGTCAATGAGGGGGCTCTTCAGGTTCTATATCTCTACAGCAGAACCTGCTCAAATCCAGGTACCAAGGCAGCACCGTCTGTGCCCACCTCATTCTAGTCAACCCACAATCTCACAGCTGTGAACTCTCAGACAGTAAGAAACTGTGCTAGGGATGAATGAGGGCAGGGGCTGGCCACACTTTTGGTGAACAGTGGGACTTAAGGAACAAGAAATAAGCTTGTTGGGAGACCATTAACCAGTCTGTTTCTCTCCTTCATGACTTCTGCTCAGCCTCTGATCCCAGTAAATGTCTGATTCACTTCTCCAACCTTTTCTCTGAAATGAAGGGTTCCAGAATTATCTATGTGTGTTTTGTTTGGTCTCCTCTATCTTTGTTGCAGATGGTCTGAGTAGTCTATCTGCCTAGTCCCTCATCTTGGGCCCTAGGTTCCTAATTGTCACTATTATTGTATTTACCCTGCTTAGTCAATATTTTTTAATATTTATGCATATATTTATTCTCACTGCCTTTCATTCCACTCTAAAATGAAGTATTTCCATTTAAGATCATTTTCTTCCACCATGAATAATTTATTTTAGAATTTTTGTTTTCATAGTTCTGCTGGTGACGAATCCTCTTATCTTTTACATTCCTGAAAGCATCTTTATTTTACCTTTATTCTTATAGACAATCTTTCATTAAGTATAGACTTCTAGGTTGGCAGGGATTTTCTTTTTTTTTTTTTTCTTGTTTAGCATTTTAACCATGTTATTCTGCTGTCTTCTGTTTTACATTAATTCTGTTGATATGTTAGATGTTCCTTTGAAGGTTTTTATTATTATACACAACTGGGGATTTTATAATTTTGTCTTTCTAATCAGAAGACACAGTTCAAAGAAACCACAGTCACCAGAAAGTATTGCGAGACTCTGAAAGGAAAGAGCCAGAGAGGAAAATCCAAAAATCAGTCCAGCTAAAGAGAAATGAACTGAATTGAGATTTTAACTTCTAACCTAGAAACAAATTTCAGTTGGAGTCAAACCAATTATTTTCCTGTGAAGATAAAAACATTAATAGTTTTTGGAGGCACATAACAGAATCCAGATCTGCAATGTTCAGGATTATGATCTAGAATTGCTGAACAAAAATAACAATCATAGAAACAGACTGCAAGATAACCCGATGTTGGAATTTAAACAAGAATTTTAAAGCATTTATTATAACTATTAGCAGTGACTTAAAGAAAAAATATGATGTAATGAATAAAGAAGGTCTCAACAGAGAAAATGAAATAATAAAGGAGAACCAATTGGAAATTATATAATGGAAACATTATATCTGAAATTTAAAATTCACCAGATAGGTCTAACAGGAATGGAGAAGACAGGGGAAAGAGCTAGTAAATCTGAAGATAGGTCAGTGGAAACTGTCCAGTCTAAAGAAAAGATAGAAAAAGATCAGAAAAAAAATTTAACAGAACATTGGGGACCTATCAAATGATATATCTAATGTGAGTAATTTGAGTCTCGGGGGGAGGGGAAGGAAACCTGAAAATTTCCCCAGTTTGGCAAAAGACAAAAATTTACAGGTCAACAAAGTTCAAAAGCCCTAAGCAGGATAAATACAAAAGATGAGCATACCTAGGGACATCACTGTCAAACTGTTGAAAACCAAAGATGAAGAAAAAAAATCTTGAAATCAGACAGAGAAAATTGCCATTATGCACAGAGAAAGAACAACTTTAATGACTACTAACTAATCAGGAAAAAACTGAAGCCTACAGCAGTGAAACATCTTTAAAATGGGAACAGAAACCAAAAAGCAAATTTCACAAAATCCATCAAACCAAATTGTATAAACAGAAAAAAAAATGTCTCAAACATCGAGGCAAAATAAAGACATCTTTTAGAAAAAAGAGACAGAGAATTCATCACTAGCAGATTTGCATTTCACAAAATACTATAGGAAGCTTACAAGGCTAAAGAGAAATGATACCAGGTGGAAATGTGTGTTTTCAGGAAAGGAATGGTAAATATCTGTGTACATTCCTAGACTCTTGTTGACCTTGAGATGAGATAGAGAAGAGGAAGGGCTGGTTGGTCCAAAGTTTGGGGAAACTCTGGAACTCCTGAGTCCATGGACATTGACCTAGCCACAGAGGGTTAGAGATGAGAGTGAAGCATCCAGCTAATATGAAGTGGGGAGAGATACACAAGAACGCCCAAACTTGCAGATAGTACCCATTTGTCCTAGATTTAATGGCTTGTTGACCAGAGCTCGACTAGAAGAAGATAAAGAAATTTGATAAAGGAAACAAATATAAATTGCTACAATTTGATGACCTTGACCTATTCTGATGTAGTACCAACCAAGAGGGAAGGAATCTTCACATCAAGAATCAAACATATCCCCTCAGTATACAGAGTGTTGATAGGGACAGGCAACTTAGACATCGGTGCACTATAAAGACACTAAGTGGCTGGCTTACAAGTTTTCAAGAGGAAGTTTAATTTCAGAGTGTGCGGGGAAAGGTAGACTCCTCACTGAATAGTTTTCATCTTGTCTAGACAGGTCTGGTGAAAGGAGATGGTGATAGGATTCTTTTGATTCAATACTAAGTAACTGTTATCATGTCTAATTGAGACTGTCACAACTGTAAAGGTAAAAGTTTTGAAACATAATTGGGGGTGTTGTTAATCTTACATTCCAGGAACAGAGGACCCTAGGACCATCAAGAGAGAAGAACATGAGTGGAATGTGGGACTCTAACCAGAGAAGCAGCAACACCAGAGATGGAGGCAGAGATGATGACATGAAGAGATGGAGCAGCTGAGGACTCTAGACTCATGAAAAGAGAAAGGCTGTGTGCTAGTGGCCAAGAGACAGGCTTGTAGAATGCGCCCTTTGGTTGTTTAAATGGTTATATATTCCTGAGTGCTTTTGTGTACATCAAAACAAACAAACAAAACAGAGAGAATAGAAGAAAATACTGTTAAATGATAATGCATGGAGGTGACTGTAATCATTGCAGTGAAGCAAAATACATTAGAATGAGTGCAAAACTGATGTTCTCCCACGTAAACTATCACTGAACTCACAATAAAAGCTTTAAAAACAAAAAAAGACTATGGTTCCTTTTAATTGCTTCAAAATACTTATGAATGCTTACAGCAAAAATTTTAACACTGTTTTGTGGTATTTATAATTATATAGGTAAATATATGAAAATTATATCATAAAGGCTGTGTCAGAGATGAATGGAACCAAATTAATAGATTTGGAAGTGAAGCAATACTTGTAACCCAATTCAATGGACTGGTTCATCATTAAGAAAGGGTATACATGACATACCCACACAGCTGTAGTCCTTTAAGAGGATTTGAGCAAAGCCAGACTAGACAGAGCAGGGGAATGGTTTGAATAGATGGACTAATATATTCTATCAACTATGGGAGTTTGGTTAAGTCTTGCCATCCTGAATTCTATGGAGCATTCTGACTGCACTCCTTTCACTTTTCTTCTGGAAGTCCATGGTACTTTCAATATTCTTCTCCAATACTATAATTCAAATACATCAATCCTTCACTGGTCTTCCTTATTCATTGTCTTTCACATGCATTAAGGTGATTGAAAATACTACACCTTGGGTCAGGTGAACCTTAGTCCTCAAACTGACACCATGCTCTTGAAGACTTTAAAGACATCTGCAAAATGAAGTCGTTCATAACTTCAATTTTTCCTCCATTTATCATGATGATATTTGTTGTTTATGAGGATTTTTGTTTCCTTTACATTGAGGTGTAGTCTTTAATCTTCACCAGCATTTTAAGTGCTCTTCACTTTCAACAAGCTAGGTTTTATATCTGTGTATAATAGACTGTTAATGAGTCTTTCTCCAATCCTGATTCCATGTTCTTTATATAATCCAGCTTTTCTGATTATTTGCTCAGCATACAGGTTGAATATGGTGAAAAGATACAACCCTGGCACATGCCTTTCCTGGTTTAAAACCATTCAGTATCCCTTTGTTATGTTCTAATAACTACATATTGGTCTATGCTGGTTCCTCATTTGCACAATTAAGTGTTCTGGAATTCCCATTCTTTGCAATGTTATACATGGTTTGTAAAGATTCACATCGTCAAATGTCTTCGCCTACTCAATAAAGCAAAGTAAACATCTTTCTGGTATTCTCTGCTTTTACCCAATATCCATCTGACATCAGCAATGATATCTCTAGTTCCACATCCTCTTCTGAATCCAGCTTTCATTTCTGGCAGCTCCCTGTCAATGTACTGCTGCAACTGTTTTGAATTTTCTTCAGCAAAATTTTACTCACATGTGATATTAATGGTATTTTTCAATAATTTCCACATTGTGTTGGATCACCTTTCTTTGGAATGGGTACAAATATGGATCTCTTAGAATCCGGTGGTCAGATAGCTATCTTCCAAACTTTTTTGCATAGATGATGAGCATCTCATGTGTTGCATTAGTTTGTAGAAACACTTCAATTTGTATTTTATCGCTTCTGGGAACCTTGTTTTTCACCAATGCCTTCAGTGCAGCTTGGACTTCTTCCTTCAATACCATTGATTCTTGATCATATACTTACCCCTTGAAATGGCTGAGCAATGACCAATTATTTTTGGTACAGTGACTTTTCATTGTTTTTTGATGCTTCATGCATCATTCAATATTTCAACTTGAGACTTGAATTTTTCTTTTAGTTCTTTCAGTTTGAGAAAAGCAGAGCATGTTCTTCTCTTTTGGTTTTCAAATTCCAGATCTCTGTACCTTTCATTATAATTCTTTCCTTAGTCTTCTCAAGTTGTCCTTTAAAATTTCCTTTTTAGTTCTTTTACTTCCTCATTTCTTCCAGTTACTTTAGCTTCTCTACTCTCCAAAGCAAGTTTCAGATTCTCTTCTGATATCCATTTTGGTTTCTTCTTTCTTTCCTGTCTTTTTAATGACATTTTTCTTTCTTCATATATAATGTTCTTCATATCATTCCACACCTCTTCTGGTCTTCAGTCACTGGTGTCTAATGCATCAGATTTGTTCTTGAGGATGATCTCTAGATTCAGGTGGGATATAGTTAAGGTCATATTTTGGCTCTTATGGACTTGTTTTAATTTTCTTCGGCTTCAGCTTGAACTTGCAAATGAGTAATTGACGATCTGTTCCACAGTTGGTCTCCAGCCTTGTTTTGGCTGATGATATTGATAGATGCTGTCAATTTGATGCCTGTGTATTCCATATGGTGAGGTCTATGCGTTTAGTCGCTGTTAATGTTGTTGAAAAAAAAAGGTATTTGTAATGAATGTCTTTGGTCTTCCAAATTTCTATAATGTAATCTCCAGTATTGTTTCTATGTTGTTGTTGTTGTTATTGTGAAGTGCCATAGAGTAGGGCCCAACTCACAGAAACCCTATATAGGGTTCCCGAGGAGTGGCTGGTGAGTTTCAACCACCGACCTTGTGTTTCAAACCAACCTTGTGATCCAGTGCTTAACCTATAGCACCGCACTAGGACTCTATTGTTTCTATAACCGAGGTTATTTTTTCTAACTATGGACCCTTCCTCTTTGTTTCCAACTTTTACATTTCAATCACCAGAATTATCAATGCATCTTGATTGCAAGGTTGATCAATTTCAGATTGCAGAAACTGGGAGAATTCTTCAATTTCTTCATCACTGGGTTTAGTGGTTGGTATATAAATCTGAAGAATAGTGGTATTAACTGTTCTTCTTTGTAGGCATATGGATACTATCCTAGCACAGACAGCATTGAACTTCCAGGATAGATGCTCTTTTTGACAATGAATGTAATACCAGTCCTCTTCGGTTTTGCATTTCCAGGATAGTAAACCATATGATTGTATGATTCCGAATGGCCAGTACCAGTCCACTACAGCTCACTAATGCCTAGGATATCAATCTTTGTGTTCCATTTCATTTTTGTAAGCTTTGATTGTGAATTGAGTAAAGGATTACAAAGCAGATCATTAGTTGTGCTTTCAAAAATCATTACAATAATTACAATCCCTTCCATGCTCCATCACCTAACAGTTTTTTACCTCTATTACCTTTTTTTTTAAAATGTGCACATACCACGCTGAAAATATATATTCATTTAAATGTATAAAGGGCACATTTTGCAAGCCACTCTCTGGCTTGTAGGAACACTGCAACTGTTTCTTATCATTTTGAGTTGTGTCCCATCCACAAATTAAGGTCCTGAAAACTTTGCTCCACCAAGTCAATATTTCTTTGAGGAAGCAATTCTTCCCCAGGCATATTTTAGATGTCTTCCAACCTGAGGAGCTCATCTTCCAGCACTATATTCGAGACAATCTTCTGTTGCTATTCATACGGGTTTCAGTGGCTAACCACTCAGAAGTGGCCCACCTCTCCTTTCTAGTCTTAGTCTGAAAGCTCCCCCTGAAACCTCTTTACCATGGGTGATCCTGTTGGCATTTCAAATATTGGTGGCACAGCAAAGTACCACAGAAGCCACCACAGTATGACAAACTGTCAAACTGTCAGATGAATGGTAAAAAATTCACATTAGTACACTTAATTATTTGTGTTGGTATCATATATTGCCTCAGTTATATTACTGTATATATTACTGTATTCGGGAGGGTTTCAAGACCACACCCTTAGTTTGATGATAGGGTACCAGGTATAACAGACTCAGCAGATACTCACATATTGTCTGTGACTGGTTACAGCAAAAGGATACAAGGCATAATTAGCAAAAAGAGGAGGCACAGGGGGAGAAGTCTGGAAGAAACCAAGGGAAAACTTCCAGTGGGCCTCTTCAATAGAGTCACAGAGGATGCATTTAATTCCCACAGTAATGAGTTATAATAAAACGTGTGAAATATTTCCAATTAAGGAAGTTTGTTCAAGAGTCAGTCTACATGATTTTTATTAGGGTGTGATCGTGTACCACCACCCATCTGTGAGTTTGTTGTACTGTGGTAGCTTGAGTATTACTGTGATTCTGGAAGCTATGCCACAGGATTTTGAATTTTGGTCACCCACTGTGGACAGGTTTCAGCTGAGCTTCCAGACAAAGAGA
>NW_006408737.1:968645-971065 GCF_000296735.1 Chrysochloris asiatica
TTCAATAAATAATAAATCAATAAAGAACTCTCCACTCCACTTATGAAACAGCAGGGATTCTTTATCCAAACAGATTTCAATAACATCCAGAAGTGAAGTCTCTCTCCATGGTTAAGAAGGGTGCATTTTAATTACAGCTTTATTTATATCTGAGCTTATGGAATAATGAAAGTATTATACTATTTATCAGAGATCACTACAGATTTAATGTTAGAAGGTGTGTTACTGCAATAGCAGCAACGGTCTGCCAAGTGTCTCACTTGAAGCTGGGTAAATGCTGTTCTCAGATTTAAAGTCTTAGCTCTATCTGATAGAGAAGATTAAGAACCCATTGTAGGGATTTTAGAGGGTTGTTATTAACAAAAAAACATTATCTAGATGTATTTCGCCTATAAAAACATATCCATATATTTATGTATGTGTGCATGTATATTTATACATATATATTTTGTTGTTGTTAAGTGCTGTCTAGTCAGTTCCAACTCATTGCAGCCCTGTATAGGGTTTCTGAGGCTGTAAATCTTTGCATCTTTTTGGGAACAAAAAGTCTCATCTTTCTCCCATGGAGTGGCTGGCAGATTCAAAGTGCTGACCTTGTGGCTAGTAGCACAACTTATAACCCACTACACTACCATGGCTCCATATACATAAATGTTATATATATGACTATATATAATGTATTAGGTGTATATACAGAAAGAGTGTTGGTTGGTTGGTTAAGTGCCATTGAGTTTATTCTGACTCATAACATCCTTGTAGAGGTTCTTCAAGGAGCTGATGGTGAGTTTGAACTGCAACCTTGCGGTCCAGTGTTACCCTACAGCACCACACCATGACACACACACTCTCTCTCTGTGTTCATATATATATCTATGAACATTTTTATTCTCAAAGAGGACCATTACTTAAGTTGGCTAAATGGTGAAAATGAAAAAGAGGGCGAGGGCAGTACCAACGTAATCCATAGTTTAAGTTTTCAGCCAGGATGAATCTGATACCAGCAACGATATCCCTCATTCCACATCCTCTTCGGAATCTGACTTGACTTGAATCTTTGGCATCTCCCTGTCAATGTAATGCTGCAATGATTGTTGTGTTTTCTTCAGCAAAATTTCACTTGCCATGTGCTATTAATGATATCATTTTATTGTTGCTGCACTCTACTAGGTCACCTTTCTTTGTAGTGGACACAATTATGGATCTCTTCCAATTGGTTGTCCACATAGCTATCTTCCAAATTTCTTAACACAGATAAGTAAGCACCTCCAGTATTTCATCAGTTTGGTGAAGCATTTCAATTTGTGTTCCGCCAATTCCTATAGCCTCGTTTAATGCCAATGCCTTCAAGGCAGCCAGAACTTCTTCCTTCAGTATCATCAGTTCTTGATTATAAATGGCTGGTATCATCACTTAAATAAGTATCCTGAACTTGAAGGAGCTTATGTGGAGAAACAAAGTTTACATTTTAATCTTTAATGTTTTCATTCCATTTTTCCACAAGCTTTTTAAAGTCTCCTGGTATATGCACAATTCCAGGACATTGATTGCATGGTCTGAGCTGTACAAACACTTTTTAACCTGATTCTGAGTTGTTCCTTCCCCATGCACATAAACGCACTGCCTCCTAAGTTTCCTATCTACAGTTTTGAGTTGTCGTCAGTTTGATCCCATATACAGATATATCTTGTTTTATTACACTTTGCTCTATTACTTGCAATTAACAGATACTGCACTTTTTTTACAGATTGAAGAGTCATGGTAATCTTGCATTGAACAAAATTACCGGCACAGTTTTCCCCAACAGTGCTAACTTCGTGTCTCTCTACCACAGTTTGGTAAGTCTCACGATATTTAAAAGGTTTACATAATACAATTGCACACGTAACAGATTACAGTATGGTGTAAACATAACTTTTATATGTCTAGAAAACCAAAATATTTGTGTGACTAGCTTTATTGAGACATTCACTTAACTGTGGAAGTATAGAACCAAACCCACACTATCTATGAGGTATGTATGTACATTGATCTTAAAAGAGCATAACTCTCAAAAGACATACATTTTTTACTAGTTAGAATATTGTTTGGTTTTAAAAAAGACTTCAGGGGATATTTTTGGTTTAAAGTTGAAGGTTGAAAGGTTACCCCCAGGGTAATATTTAGGGGTTCATCCAGATCCCATATGTCAGGTTCAGTGACAAACACTGATATAAATCTGAGATTACAAAAGATTTGTGACAATGACACATCAGACAAAGGACTCATTTCTAAAATATACAGGAAACTACAACACTTCTGCAAGAAAAAGAAAAACAACCCAATTAAAAAGTGAGCACAGGACATGAACAGACACTTCACTAAGGAAGAGATCCAGGCAGCCAACAAACATATGAAGAAATGCTCACGATCATTAGCCATTA
>NW_006408737.1:973070-976778 GCF_000296735.1 Chrysochloris asiatica
GGGCTTTAGATCCAGAGAGGGAGAGCGACTGTGTGCTGAAGACTGGGGGTGGGTGGATAGTGTAAGGGGAAGGCTTTCAGGGTATACCCTTTGGTTGGCTGATGATGCATGGAGGGGATTGTAATCATGGCAATGATATGATGTACAATAGAATGAATGTAAAACTAATGTTCTCCCATGTAAACTATCATATAATTCACAATAAAACACTAAAAAAAAAGGAATTGTGACTATGACCATGTCAGTATACGTATGTGTGTGTATACATGTGAGCAGGTATATATGTTTGTGTATGTACATGAATGTGTCAGAGTATAAATATGAGGGGGCTTCAAAAACTTCATAGAAAAATTCCATTATCTTTTAATTCCATTTTTCCATGAACCTTTGAAGCCTCCTCAAATACTGTAAGAATATGTGTATGTATATATATGTATCACCCCACCATTCGTCTGTCAGTTTGTTGTACTGTGGTGGCTTATGTGTTGCTGTGATGCTGGAAACTATGCCACTGGTATTATAAGTATCACAGGGTCACTCACAGTAGACAGGTTTCAGCAGTTTCCAGATTAAGACAGACTAGGAATCAGTATATATAGACTACTTCTGAATGACTAGCTACTGGAAATATTATGACTAGCAGTGGAACATTATCCAGTATACTGCAGGAGGATTAAAACACTATGAATAACAGCAGAGCATTGCCATACATAGTGGCAGAAGATGAGCTCCTCAGGTTGGAAGGCACTCAAACTACGACAGAGGAAAAGCGCTTTCCTCAATGTAGAGTTGACTATAATGGCACGAATAGAGCAAAGCTTTTGGGACCTTCATTTGCTGATGGGGCACAATTCAAAATGAGGAGAAATTTTTGCAAACATCCATTAATAACCAAAACATGGAATGTATGAATTATGATTGTAGGAAAACTGGAAGCTGTGAAAAGTAATATTGTTGTTGTTAAGTGTCATCGAATTGATTCCGACCCATAGCGACCCTGTGTAGGGTTTCCAAGGAGCAGCTGGTGAGCTTGAACCACAGACCTTGTGTTCAAATGACTTTGAAGTCTGACGCATTAGCCCACAGTGCCACACCAGTACTCCACATATACCCTAGGCATTAGTGAGCTAAAATGAATCAGTATTGGCCATTTTGAAAACAAGAATCATATAGTTTACTATGCTGGAAACATCAAATTGAAGAGGAATGGCATTGCATTCATCTCCAAAAAGAATATCTCAAGCCTCAAGAAGTCCAATGCTGTCTGTGATCAGCTAATACCCATGAACTTACAAGGAACACCAGTTAGCACCATTATTATTGAAATTTATACACCAACCACTAAAACCAGTGATGATGAAATTGAAGAATTCTACTAACTCCTTCAAACATATAATCTGAAACTGATCAAACATATAATCCAGATGCACTGATAAGTACTGGTGATTATAATGTGAAAGATGAAAAAATGAGGAACGATCAGTAGTTGAAAAGTATTACCTTGGTGATAGAAACAGTGCTGGGGATCGCATGATAGAATTTTGCAAAACCAATAACTTCTTCATTGCAAACACTTCTTTTCAGCAACATAAGCTGCAATATGGCCCTCTCCAGATGGAATACACAGGAATCAAATTGACAACATTTGTGGGAAAGAAGATGGAGAATCTCAATAACATCCGCCAAAACAAGGCCAGGGGCCGACTATGGAACACACCATCAACTGCTCACATTTAACTTGAGTCTGACACTGAAAAAAATTAAAACAAGCCCACAAGAGCCAAAATATAATGTTGAATATATCCCACCTGAATTTAGAAACCATCTTAAAAAGAGATTTGATGCATTAGACACCAGTGATGGAAGACCAGAAGAGTTGTGGGATGACATCAAGAATATCACACATGAAGAGGGCAAGAGGTCATTTAAAAGACAGGAAAGGAAGAAAATGGATGTCATAAGAGACTCTGAAACTAGCTCTTGATCATAGAGAAGCTAAAGCACCTAGAAGAAATGAGGGAGTTTAAGAGTTAAATGGGAAATTGAAAAGGACAGCTTGAGAAGACAAAGTAAAGTACTATAATGAAATGTGCAAAGACCTGGAGTTCGAAAACTAAAAGGGAAGAGCACAGTCTGTGTTTCTCAAGCTGAAAGAACTGAAAAAAAAAAAAAAATTAAGCCTCAAGTTGTAATGTTAAAGAACTCTGTGGCAAAATACTGAATGATGCAGGAAGCATTAAAAGGGGGATGGAAACAATTAGTTCAGTGGATTACTAGAACACCTGAACTTTAGTCTCCATCACTTTGAAACTAAAAGAACTAGATAGTAGCCAGATACCAATACAAACTACACTGAAAGGGATCACATTAGAAGGTCCAAGGTAGAGAAGGAGAAAATATGGAATAAAACACAAAATTATAAAAATACTGGGCTTACTGGCCAGAAAGAGTGGTGGAGCCCATGATTATAGCCACTGCTGTTGGTCACCCTTCAGCTTTTGAAATGGTAATCACAATCCAGGCTCAAGTTTTAGCCAAGATGGGGGGGGGGGGGCACGGATAACAACACTAGTAAGGTGTGCTCACCATGCAATGATCAACCATTCAAGAACATAAGGGCAACATTCACCTAAGGACAAAGTTGAGAAGGGTTGGGATGGAGAGTGAAATTGAAATAAGATCCACAGGACAGAAGTGGGATAACTGTTGTTACAAGGAGGGGATTGCAATCATGGAGTTGAAAAAAGGTGTATGATTTACTGCATGTAAAACTATGATCTGCTCTATAAACTTTCATTCAATTCACAGTAAAAAGTTTAAAAAGAAAGATAGAAAACTAGATGAGGAGAAAAGGAGTTCCTTAACCTATAAATTATTTGATTTTTTTTTTATCATCATTATTGCCAATGATGACTTTTCATTTCAATGTGTTTTGCCTTGGATAAACTTATTATTCATCACAAGAAAAAAAGAAGAACATGGAAGGAATATACAGAATCACTGTACCAAAAGGAAATGGAAGATGAAGCATTTCAAGAGGTAGCATATGACTAAGAACCTGGTACTGAAGGAAGATGTCCAAGTTGCACTGAAGGTACTGGCTAAACAAGGCTCCAGCATTGACCGAATACAAATTACAATCTTTCAACAAACCAACTCAGCACTGAAGGCAAGCACTTATCTATGCCAGGAAAATTGGAAAATAGCTACCTGACCAACCAATTGGAAGAAATCCATATTTGTGCCTAGTCCAAAGAAATGTGACCCAATGGGACACAGAAATCATATAACAGTATCATTAATATTACATGCAAGTAAAAGTTTGCTGAAGATAATTCATAAACTGTTGTAGCAGTATGACAGGGAGCTGCCAGAAATTCAAGCTGGATTCAGAAAGGAATGTGGAATTAGGGATATCACTGCTGACATCAGATAGAACTAAGGTGGAAGCAGAGAATGCCAAAAAGCTGTTTACTTGTGTCTTATTGATTATGCAAAGGCTTTTAACTGTGTGGATCATGACACTATGGATAACATTCCTAAGAATGGGTATTCCAGAATACTTAAACCGTGCTCATGAGGAACCTGTACATAGACCAAGAGGCCATCGTTAGAACAAAAGGATACAGAATGGTTTAATATCAGGAAAGGTGTGCATCAGTATTGTATCCTTTCACCATACCTATTAAATATGAATGCCGAGCAAAT
>NW_006408737.1:1002144-1003172 GCF_000296735.1 Chrysochloris asiatica
AAAAAAAAAAGCCTCACTCTTTTTCCTATCTACCAAACCATATTCTTCTAGACTTTCTTTTGACATATACCATTCTTGAGTTACCTGAAAAACAGATCTGACTCCTTACTCTCACCTCAAACTTCTACTTAATTGTGAAATTCTGTTGTTTCTGATTCTATTGTCCTATTTCCACCCTTACCCTACCCCCACCTGCTTCTCTGTTCTCACTAGGGCTGCCCTAGTTACAGGTTTCATTATCTCATCCCAATCCTATTTCAGGCCTGCAGGTACTGCTAGTCCATGAAAGAAGCCACACCACACACTGTTACCAGATCAAACTTCCTGACGGTCAACTTGTCCTGGCCAGCAATACATCCGCCAACAGACTAACTGATAGACTGACCTGTGAAGAGTCTCAGGCACTTGCTACTTGTGTCCAACCTGCTCCTGTGTTCATTCTATTTTCATTTACTTCCTGACTCCAGATTCTATTTCCCCATTACAACCTGCTCTGCCCTTTGCCTTTGACCTGTGTATGCTGTTCCCTTAAAACCTTGGCTCAGACTGATTCCCAGGGTTATTCCTGCAGCAATCTAACTCAGATAGGAGACTATTAGAATTGGGGTTCTCCCACAAATTCCATCCAAGTCTACCCAGATCCATGTACAGACAGAAGAAAGGGGGGAAAAAACAAAACAAGAAAACCTCATACATGTACAGCTATGACCATGGCATTTCTGTGTCTTTTAGTGGCAACTTACTGCCAAATGAGTTAAAAGTAAAGTCCTCTCCATCCATGTCAAGGTCTAGAGCAAATTAGCTTTAATCTGTCTTTTCAGTTTAATTTCCTACAACTTTTCTACATGACTTCCATGGTTCTAGAAAAATAGAAGTAGTACTTATTCTTTTAATATACTTCATATTTTCTCTGTCTCTTTTATCCTATATAACTACATCCGATGGAGTCCTGGTGGGGTGCTGTGGATTAATGTGCCAAACTGCAAAGCCATTTGAACTGCAAGGTCAGTGGTTCAAACTTACCAGCT
>NW_006408737.1:1003907-1005879 GCF_000296735.1 Chrysochloris asiatica
GAACCAACTCAAGGACACACAACAACATCAACAAAGGGACTAATAGCTCTCTTCTCAGAAACTCAATAGTACTACTTAGATGCCTGTGAACTTATCATTCTCTGCCTGGTGATTTTTGTGAGGAGGCTCTGGATGCTGCCAGCATACTGAATTAGCACAGGCTACAGCTGCTTCTCCAAGTGCTGTATGTAGCGCCTAGGCTGTGGGCAACTTGTGGGCAGGGACCATACCAGACTATCTTTGGCCAACCACAACACATAGTAATTAGTCAACAAATACTTTTGTAATTACTAAACATCTACCAGAGTTACAAATATATACTCAAATGCCCTGACTCATGAGCTTCCTCTTAACTTTGTTGTTATTATGTGCCTTGGAGTTGGTTCCGACTCATAGCGACCCTGTACACGGTTTCCGAGGCTGTAAATCTTTATGGGAGCAGAAAGCCTCATCTTTTTCCCGCATAACAGCTGGTAGTTTCGAACTGCTGACCCTGAGGTTAGCAGCCCGATTCATAACCACTATGTTACCAGAGCTCCTCTTAACATAATCTTTAAAAAATACTTCAGAAACTGGAGACTCAACTGCATATTCACATACATAAGGTAATTTGGAATTAAAGAATAAAATATAGTCAAATAAAGATAAATTGTTGTTAAGTACCCTTGAGTCAATTTTGACTCATAGTGACCCTATCTATAAAGCCTCATTTTTCTCCCTCAGAGCAGCTGGTGGGCTTGAATCACCAACCTTGTGGCTGGTGATTATCCTACAGAGTGCTTATCCTACAGAGCCACTGTGTTCCCCAAAATACAGGTAAGAGTATTAACATATTTAATTAAGAAAAATTCATACAAAACAGAAAAATGAACAGTTGGCAATTGGGCATCAGAAAATTTCCATCCTCTTACACAAAACACGCAAGTTATGGCTAAATGTCAAAAACTAATAACCAATACCTGAAAAATAAGTTGTAAATAAATGAACAAAGGCTCTGTTCACATATTAAGAAAGTTTTTTTCGGAAATTAGACCCAACACCTTGGATTACAAGTGTCTTTGCAAAATATGACTCTAAAATTGAGTAGGACTGAAACTTGTGGTCAGTTATTCAAAGGGAAAGACTGTTTTATTTATCACTATGCCTCACCCTATACATACAGTGCCTGATGGGTAAAATCAAAAGACACATGTTAAAGGCAACATAAACATTTAAATGACTGTTGTTTTATGTAAAACAAGCCATCTTGCAAAACTGATGCACTATAACCATAATTTTATTTTATTTTTCAGTTTCAAAAGTGTATAATTGTTCTTCACTATTAGTGTAGTAGTTACGAATCGGGCTGTGAACCACAAGATCAACAGTTAGAAAATACCAGCTGCTCTGTGGGAAAAAGATGAGGCTTTCTGCTCCCATAAAGATTTATAGCCTCAGAAACCCTGTTCAGGGTCACTATGGGTCGGAACTGACTCGACAGCACTTAACAACAACAACAACAATTTATGGAATGAAGTTAAAATTCCTTAGCCTGAAATTCAGGTCCCCTCACAGCTTTCTTTTCTTTTTCAGCCTCTCATTTTTCTTTCCTTTTCTAATCTCATGTCTCTCTTTTATCCTTCAAGAATCATATATGCCAGTCAAATTTAACTTCCCTGATTTCACACTTTCTTGCCTTCATACCTCTGGTCATTTGGCAATTTCTTATATCATTTATCATTTTCTTCCTTGCATTGTACTTTACAGATATCTTGTTTCCCTTACTAGATTTAAAGTTCCTATGTCAGAGATCATGCCTTTATTTTTATTACTTAGCATAGTGTCTGCATATGGCATACATACACACAAAATATCTATTGAAGGAATTATTAGATTATAAATAATGAAAACTACCTTTTATCCATTGGAGAGAAAAAAGAGAAGGATTTCCTTATTTTATAGCAGTGGGCATAAGAAAAATATGTGGGATATA